>NC_060162.1:21210720-21226718 GCF_021292245.1 Micropterus dolomieu | reverse complement strand
ACACAACATCACTGTGTTAAAGGTGAATTTATTAACTAACAAAAGAGAGTACAATAGTGGGTAAATGTGGTAATATTACAGGGACAACAGTCAATATGACAACCAGGAGGTAATGAACAGGGTAGCCTATGTAAGGCTCGATTGAATTTCAGTTTATATTGTAGAGGAGAGAGTATGACAATGGAACAAATGACCGAAATTAGGTTGCAGATTTAGTTTGACTGATCTAAGGGTTTATTAACTTTAGATGGCGCCAACTAGAGAACACCATCGAGTCACAGAGTGTGGTTTGTTTTGCCCTACCGTTGCCGCAGGTCCCGTAGCGAGGCTCGACTGCCGGTTGGCTCGTGGAGTTGGTTCTGGCCCGACCCCAGTGGCGTTTTTGAGTTGAGTTCGAAACCGCTAAAAACCAAAAATCAAATCTCCCGCTAAGAAAATTGGGATTCAGGGTCGTAGCTTTCTCAGCTCGTCTGAAGGAAATTTAAGTACGAAACGAAAAAAGATCGGAATTTCAAAAAGTAAAGGAAGTTAAGAGAGCATATACGTTTAGTTTCAAGAAAGTTTTAGAAGAGAAGCGCTTTTTTTTTTTTAGAAGAGAGGGGAAACAAAATACAGCCAGGCCTTTTATTTGACTTCATAGGTAGTGGTGACGTCAATTTTGGAGGGGGTCTCCAGGGAAGTCCCTAAGGTGTTAACTTTTTGGGATAAAGAAATATACGTTGCGCGTATTTCCCTTTAATCTCTCTCTCCACAATATCGTAAAATATAAAAGTAAAAATACTCAGTTCTAAACATTCGAATAAAGATAATTAAAACGAGGCTAAACACTATGGTTATATATAATATATATATAAAAGGTTATAATGGTTATATAAAACGTAACAAAGCTTAATTACCTGTCCTCAGTATACTTGCTGGTTACTGGTTTTAACTCAAGAGACAATTTAGATGTAAGCGTGACAGCAAAATTTCATTTATGCAATTACATGGTGATAGGTAGGCCTACTTAGCGATCCTTGTCGGTGTAAGCTGAGTTTTAAACACTTGCATGTTATACCTTTCCTGTCCCCTTGGTGGCGCTCGGGTCACACGAGAAAACAGTAGACATTCCACCTTAACTGAGAGGCTGGTGATACACACAAGCGTATCAATGGATAATTTAGTAGGAAATTGTACATAAAACATTTAACTAAAGCATTAGTTAATACTGAACAGACAGTGATTACTAGGGAGGAACAGGGATGAATTAAGACAAAACAGAAAGAGGTTAGAGAACTTCTTAAAGCTTACTTTCTTATGGGTCTGCTAGTTTTCAAACATCACTAAAGGATAACAACAGGGTCATTACTTACTAAACTCAGAGGCAAACGCCGCTGCTCACTTAGCAAGGTTATTATTTAAACAGAACAAACACAGTTATAATAGAACCTTGCTTGGTTCGAGAAACAGGGGTTGTTATGGTTTCTTTTCTTTGCATTCCTGGCTTATCGCATCGGCAGTCAGAGAATAAAATGGTGGTTTATGGCTCAGCCGTTCTGTGGAGAGAAAAGAGTCAGATTGAGGCCGGAGGTGACCTGCGGGAGGGAGAAAGGGGTCAGATAGCCCCTTTTCCTGTCCTGTTGACTGTCTTCAGTGACACCTTTACGGCTAGAAAGGTTCACTAAGGCTCTTTGAATACACAATCCTTAAGCTATGCATTGTCTGATTGAGTCTCTTTCGGTCCTTACCAAACACCAGGCGATGTCTCTGGTTTTTTACATGTGAAAAGGTCAACTCTTGGGGAGGGAAACTTCCCTCCCTCTTTTGACACCATCTGACCTTCTTTGAAGTGCGTCTGGTTGAGTTCACAACATTTACAATCTAAGAGCATTTACATATTAAGGCATCTGCCTTAATACTAAGATTTAAAAGCGTTTAGCGAGATTAATTCAGTGAGTTTCAAGTCCATTTGCAACGTATTCCATGCTGAAGGTGCAGAATACAGGAATGCTTTCTTTCCCATTTCCGTACGGGTATTTGGCACAGAGAGCATAAAGAAGTCCTGAGAACGCAAAGAGTGTCGCCCATTACTTTTCTGCATGATATGAACACAAAGTTAGCTTGGCAGCAGACCAAGAATTGCCTTATATATGAAAGTATACCAATGACATAGCCTTCAGGTGGACATCCAACCCAAGAGTATAGCTCACAGTGGTGAGTCAGCGCTTTGCAATTTGTAATGAACCTCAAGGAAGTATGGTAAGCTGTGTCAATCATATGAAGATTCTGTGCTGAGGTATGCATATATAAAAGATCACCATAGTCCAAAACAGATAAAAAAGTGGTGGCCACAAGTCGCTTTTTTACATTAAAAGAAACAACTTATTTCTAAAAAAAACAACAACCCAGTTTTAGCCTCAGCTTTTTCACCAGGTACAGCACATGTGGCTTAAAAGTCAGGGAGTCATCAATCAAAAGACCCAGGTATTTATAGGAGTTAACAACCTCTATTTCACTTTCCCCGCAGAGTGACAGCCGGAGGGATGCTTTGTGGCCTGGTCCTGGATTTGGTAAATGTTATGGCAGAAAATTGTGTCCTCTTACATTTAATCTTTTATGTATGATCTTTTAATATTATCATTATTATTACTATTATTGTTATAGATACATATTGTGTTTTTATCCTTAACCTTTCATCTCCTATACTCCTTATGTTGGTCTGTCCACATTTACTAGGGTTTAGGTCAGAGCTGTGAGATTGTTTTGGTGTTTTCCTCTCTTGTTGCTCCTCTCCTCTCCTGGAATGTTCATTCAAGGCTGAGAGAGGATTTCTATTCCCCAAAACATCGAAACCTAGACTGTGTAAATGATGATGCATCCCTTTGCTCGGGGCCAGACACCCGATGCCGCCCTAGGCGGCAGGTCTCTGTACCAGCTGTATATGTGTTTTAGTACTTCTCTGTTTATTCTCTTTTGTTAAATAAATTCTTCAAAGACAACGGTTGGTTGTTACTCAATTCTTTGCTCAACCCCTCACCAGGAACAACATAAGTTTGGTCTTATCTGCTTTTAGAACTAATTTCAGCTGTATATGGGTATTTTGGACTTCGATAAACGCATTTTGCAAATATTCAATTGCTTGTACAAGAGTTGACGCACAGCAATATATGACAGTATCATCAGCATAAAAATGAAGATGCAGTTGACACATATTGACCCATATTGTTTATATAAATAGTGAATAAAAGTGGACCTGATACAGAGCCCTGTGGTACACCCTTAGTGACTGCTACTGTATTGGAACATAGACCATCATATCTAATACTGAGACCTATTGCTAAGGTAGTTTGAGAACCAAGCAACTGCTTGCTCTTAAAGTCCTGAGTTAATAAGTCTAAGTTTTAAAACTTCATGATCAACAGAATCGATAGCTTTGGACAGATGAATAAAGAGTAATGCCGAATGTTGCTTTTTGTCAGGTCAACCAAAACACCATTTACCATCTTCATTGCAGCTGTGATGGTGCTATGTCTTTTTCTGAAGCCTGATTGATATATAGATAAAATGGCATTTGTGTATAAAAACTCCTTTAATTGCCTTAAAGAAATTTAGCTAGTACTGATAAATTAGATATTGGCCTGTAATAATAAAAAATAGTTGGGTCACCCCCTTTTAATAAAGGGAGAACAAAAGCTGATTTCCATATCCTTGGAATTTCCTTCTTTTCCACTGTAACATTAAAAAGATATGTAAGAGGCACAGCTACAAACGACTGCCAATTTCTAGAAACAAGGATCAATGAGGTCAGGTTCGGAGGTTTTTCTACAATTTAAGGATTTTAGGGCTTGATGAACTTCCTGCACCAAAAATAGAACGAAATTATATGACTGATCGATATATCCTGGCTTGTCAGTGCAGGGATTTACAGAAGCAGAACAAATAGAATCATACAGAGAACCTGAAGATATGAAATGCTCATTAAAACTATTCAAGATCTCCATTTTGTCATGAACAGCAACTGAATCCTTTATAACAAGGTGGGTACTACTTGCAAATTTTTACTTACAGAAAGGGATTTTATGGTTTTCCAAAATCTTCTGGGGTCATTTAAATTTTTAGTGGTGATAGACAAGTAATATTCAGATTTGCTTGTCTTAAT
Source organism: Micropterus dolomieu (assembly GCF_021292245.1). Lineage (NCBI taxonomy): Eukaryota > Metazoa > Chordata > Actinopteri > Centrarchiformes > Centrarchidae > Micropterus > Micropterus dolomieu. The sequence continues at coordinate 21,222,580 of NC_060162.1, read as the reverse complement.
AAAATAGGAGCATTTGTTTCTTAGCTGTCTAAATGCAAGCCAATCAGATGTAGAACCTGTTGTCCTTGCTTTGGCCCAAGCCAAGTTATGCTCATGAATAATTTCTGCTCTGGGGAAAACCAGGGGTTCTCACGCCCCTTTACTCTATGTCTCCTGAATGGGGCATGTGCATTTATGATTTGTGTAAAACACAATGATGAGACAGATGAGAATTTATGAGGAACATTAGTCAGAATCAAATCAATTAAAGTAGACTTCTCCGGGCATTTAAGATTTGGATGAGCAGGAGAATTGATCAACTGTATGAGATTGATAGAGTCACAAAAAGATTTAAAATCATCAGATAATGGCTTAAACCAATCCCAGTTTAGATCGCCAGCTACAATAATTTTGCTATAATTTAATCTAGTTAAAAGTTGCATCAGAGACTAACACCTAACAACAGTTATACTGAGGTCCTTAACAATGTCAATATTTACTGTCAGAAATTCCAATTGTTTGCAGATTGATTCAGATAAAACTACCGTGACATGAAATTTCGAGCAACACCGCCATCAGCTCGATAAACATTGTGTTCATCCATGTTAATATCTTTATCCATAACTGCTTTTTTAGCCAAGTTTCAGATATTACAACTATGTCTGCATCATTGAATGCACAGTAATTATTTAAAGCCAAGAGGCTTTGAAGACGAGGTAGGTATGGATAGCGTGCATGCTAAATTCATGTCCTGATCCAGCCGTTTAGGTGTTTGCATACGTTGTACAACATCCACAGAGCAGGTGCATCCAAAAGCAAAGTTCAGCGGCCAATCCACATTGTTAGATTTACTCACCACAGAACGATTTTGTGATTTCCTATTTTATTTTGAAAGTGCCCTTCTTGTTATGTCTTATGTAGCTTTGCTTCCGGTTCTGTTCCTTGATTGATTGTTTGCTCTGCCCTAACATTTTCCACCTGTGTATTTAAGTGAGTGTTTTCCCATTGTCTGTTGTCATCAGTTCGTCATCATACAATATTGAGTGTTCCTGCTGTGTCCTGTGTTTGCTTTATGTTTTTGATTCTTTTAACCTTGAACAGAACAGAACTTACAGAACTTGCTCAGCTAGAGTGTCGTGCATTTGGATCCAAACTTCTTGTGTTCCGGGTCTGAACTTGGCTTAAGTAACACAACCAAATACACAATCACGCTATACAGAAAACGCAACCAAAATGCAGAAAACACAACTAAATACATATCCAAATGCACAAACGCGCTGCAGTTACAGAAAAAGCCACCAAACATGCTGCAAATGGTGGTTGTTTCCATGGTCTCTAACTGAAGTTACTGAAATTGGGTCCATGTATCATCAGTCTATGTTGTAGATTTCTGACTGAATTTTGCCTCCATTTGTAAAGTAGTGACATTTAGTTTTGTATTTACTAATAGACAATATTTGCTTATTCCCAGATGCCTTCCTTAAATCATCCCCATACACACAACTACTACCTTGTGTAATTTACATAATCACTTCTAGTGTGGATGTGTATGTGATCATGAAGCTGCATATTCGACTGTTTCTGAGGATATGTTTTGGAAAGACATATGTGTTGATCACTATACTCTCTCACGTAATTATCTTACAGGTATTAAATGACTAACGAAGCTGCTTTGACTTCTGTAGCCACTATATGCCAGTGTATGATTTAAGTGTGTCAAATCAAAAGGTCAATTAGGGGAATGAGAACTTTATCGTCTCCTCTTATACTGTTCACGGTGCATGACAGGATAACTGTCTAAAGTGCTCAAAAACATATTAGTGAGAATAGAAGTTATTTCACTAGTGATGTTTAATGCATCACCCCCACGCGGTAAATGTACGCTGAAAAACCTTCCTGCTGTTGTCTGTGCTACTGGCAATGCTTTTGAATATTTGGTATCCCCAAATCTATATAAGTTTTTGTTAAGTCAAGTCAGGTTTGCTTAAAGTGTGAGAAAACAACATAGTCCCAGTACACTTTACAACATACAGAGACACATAAAAATTTGCTAAGTTGGATTTAAAAACTTGGATCCAATAAACACATGATAAAATACACAAAATAAAATACAGCAAAGTACAATACATAATTATGAAACAACAAGATAATAAATAAGCCCCAACTATAAGCCTTATCACAGAGTTAAGAAACCATCCCTAACTAAAATCTTTATTAAAAAGAACAGTTTTTAAGGCTACTCTTAAATATGGAGATGTTGGTTGTTTCTCGAACCCAAACAGGGGTCTGATTCCATAGCAGAGGAGCCTGATAGCTAAAGGTAAAGGTTCTAGTTCCCATTCTACTTCTGGAGACCTGAGGCACAACAAGTAGCATTACATTTTGGGAGCGCAGTGCTCTAGCAGGGCAGTATGGCATAATGAGCTCTTTCAGATAAGGTGGTGCCTGTCCTGTACTTATAAGGGCCCTCATTAAAGTAGCCTGTAACCCTAATCTTTACTCTTACCGTAAAAACCTATGTCTAACATTAGCCTTAAAAACAAGTGTTAACCCTTAGCTCACATCCCTTTGAAGATGCAAAGATTGGCCAAGGGTCCTCACTTTCCAAAACTTCAAATTGGTCTTTGATACAATGATAGAATAATTAGAGCACACACCCATTTGAGTTATTTCTCTCAAATGAAACATGAAGGTACAGTAAAGGGCCTAACTGAACCCATACATACTAGCAGACAACAAGTTACATAAGACAAAAGCTCATTTGCAGGGTGAGCTTATAAAGCAGCCTTCTTTTAGATATGTATAAATACTCTGTGATGATAAAGTGATGTAACATGATTTATAGTTGTGGATTTTCTGCCTATTCATCTGATGGGAGTTGACATGTGTCTTCTGATGGCCACATGCAGTGATGTTCCTGATTTGACACCAGTCTAATCAACAGTCTCTTAAATACTAAGGGGATTAAGGATCGCTTTTGATTGCTTTCACCCTGTGCACGATCATTGCATCCAACATGATTTGATTCCAACCCAAATGTCATCAGTCAGGTCCATTACCAAGAGGATTTACATGCAATCAAGTTGTCTTTTCTCTGACAGCACCAGCCGAATACATCACAACAGAGTGTTTAAAGTCTGCCAGCAATTCAGCACGTAGTCATTGGCTTATCGGTAAGGTGAAATCCTCATGTAAGACAAGAAAAAAATCATTTTATGTGATACTGCTGTGCACTATGGCAGCATATCAGACACCACACTGAGTGTCTTTTTAAATTAGGAAGGCACTAACAGGGCAGATACCTTTGACTTGAGGGACAGAAACGTTGAAATTGTGGTTAACTGCACCTCAAACTGACTAATATTCCTGACAGAACATTTTGTCTGCGCTAATCCTTTTGATGACTAAGATGATTACTGCCAATCAAAGTGAAGGCAGAAACAGGTGCCCTGTCAGTTTTTCTCCAGAGATCTTTGGTTATGAAACCTGAAAGACATATCACAGCTGCAGCAGAGGCAGTGCCATTATTAACTGATATAATGATGTCAGATGAGTTATTTAACTGTTTCTGTAGATCAATCTTTAATATGATGATTTGATGATGCCACAATTAGGGACTGTAGCGGGGCTGTCTTCCAAACTCTTCAAAAATTGGGAAAACACAGGCGAAGTAGTCTAAAAATAGTGAAGTGACTTTTATTATGCTGGCCTCCAAGGTGCAAACAGTGAAAATAAAACCCTGAAAAAACTGTAAAGAAATTACACGATAATAAGGTTACAGAAAGAGTTCTTCAATAACGCAACTTCTCTCTCTACAATAATACAGATCCCTAGTTACCTCCTCTGTAATCAGGCCAAGACTGACTTGACAGGCCCAAACCTGCCACTTTTAAAGCCAGTAGCCCCTCCCACTAGACTCAACATTTATTTACAAAATACAGTAAACACATTTTACTAACTACAGATATGGATTTACATCTATTACATTTCAATATATTTCCAACACTAATTAAACCCATCTCCACAAACATTTTCCACACACAAATTATTATTACAACCAAAAACCATAATTGTGCAGTTCACGTGACCATGAAAGCGCGCAAGAACATGCTATTTAAAAGACGGAAATGTTATGCTCCTGTTTGGCCAAACTGGACGGGAAACGACAGAGCGAGCCTGCAATGCATCTCGACACATAGTAAGTGTTTATGATGTTTTAAATGTATGTTTAAAGAAGAGTAGAGCTACCAAGTGAGCACCTTTGATTGCGCTACTAAACAGTATAGGAAAAATGCACAATAGCGAGGTTTATGAACAGCTTAATTAAAGCTGGAAGGGAGCCAAGGGTTAAGCCACAGTTGAAACAGTGAAGCCAACCAAAGCCTGCACGGACAGTTCCATGTAGGCCTAAAAATTACGTCAAAACCCTGGGACATGAGAGATGTAACCGTATTGCTTAGATTATAAACTCTCAGCGAATCTAAAACAACTATTCAGCCATCAGTTACGCTGTGTTGGTGTTTGGCAGGTGAGCCTCTTAGGTGGGCTTATTAATCAGTGACGATCCGAGTCAGACAAACACACTGAGCCGTGGAACTTTTTGTTGGCGCAGCTATGCAGCTATCAGAATTACGGTGTGTCTGCCATTGCTCTCTGTCATTAAACAACGTTTATGCTGCGCGATCACGCGCAGTAGACGCTGGTGCCAACAGAAAGTAGCCCTGTTGTGTGTATTTGTGTGTGTGCACTGCCTGCACTCAGTGACGGAGCCTCTCAGTCACAGGGACATTTTCAAAATAGGCTATTAAATACATTAACACAGGTAAATACTATAGTTTGGCTGCATTGTTTCACATAGCTGCTCACTCTTGTTGTTTCTCACTGTCATGTTTATAACACAGGAAGTCTATTTATTGAACCAAATTCAACAGCTCCATCATGATCATCTTGACCACCTGTCCAGCAGCATGACAAGCTCAGGAAGAACAGATAATCTGACACCATTTCTAAAGTGACTAAACTGAATCTCGTCTTGCAGCAGAATGCTTCCTTTTTGTTTTGTTTTTGTGATATGCTTATTCCCAAATGAGTGTTAAAAAGATGTCTTACAGAAGATTATTTCAAGCAGGGGTGGAGGCAGATGTAAATGTTCTATCCCAAACCTAGGGCGTTTCATGGGCATGCTCCCCATTTACAGCAGCTTTATGCAATCAAGGGTGGTCTTGGTAGAGGGCCCAAATGCAGGACACAGGAACAGGCAGATGCAGTAGGTGATATTTTATTTAGCACAGGAACAAACTGAGGAACGGAGGGTTACTTGCAGGCACGGAGAACAAGTCCAAACGAAAAGAGTCAACAAAAACTTGATCCAAAGACAATCCAAAAAGGCAAAGATCCAAATGAACAGGCAGGGTACAAGCAGGAGACGACACGACACAAGACACATCAAGCTACAATGATCCAACACAGACTGAACATAAAACAGGGCTGGAACATAAAACAGGTGGATCACATCAAAGTAAAACAACAGAACAGAAAGCAAAACTAGACACAGACAGCCAATGCAGACAAATTCAGAATAAAACAGGAAACAAGGCATGACACTGACACATGGAGTGAACAGACTGACAAAACCGGAACTTGACACAGACAGGCACCGAACATATTACGATCAAAATACAAAAACAGATGAGGACGCAGACATTACAAATCAACAAGCTGACTAGGATGAAAGAAACAGAACACAGAATTGATCCAAACGGGAAACATGAACTACCGAACAGATCTAAGAACTAAGACACAGAAGCAGGACAACACAATGGCTGTGTTCAAAACGGGCTAAACTGCTGTCTCAGAAGGTGTCTAACAGGACAGTAAGGCATCAAAGTTCCAAATGTCTTAAACGATCTCTTCCTGTCTCCTGAGATGCCTTCAAACTGCCCCCGTAACGGTCTGTTTTGAAGGAAGCATCGATGCTGACTTGATGCTGCCTATTACCCATAAGCCAACGCGGATGCAGTTTACGGCAGCCAGAAGAGACACAAGACAGCGTGCTGACGTCACATTGCCCCAGTGCCACTGTGGGCAGCACCAAACAGGGCTTAGTCCCCTAAGGGTTAAACTTTAAATTTCATGGTTAAAATTTATGTGACATTTCATGACATGCAGTGCTTCCAGGGAGCCGCTACCAGCACTTCTACAATTTTGTCTTTGGTGTACCATGACACAGACGCCAAGATGCGTTACCACTGCGGATTCACAAACCTGAAACCACACCTGTGATGCTGTTGCTCCACTTTCTGTGGAAAAACTGTGTTATTTCCAGAGTCCCTAAGTTGGTTAGCTAGGTAGCTGGCTTTCTCATTGAGGTGAGGTAATGGAATATGACACAACAAGACAACAACCCCCTATGACGGACCTATAGGCTATATGGCGATATTTCCCCTGTAATAGAATGTTTGCTCCATTGATTTGTCTGCCCAGTCAACAAAGTTGAAGTTATTGTAGAAACCTAAACCAAAAGGATTTGGGTCTGTAGCCTAAGAAGCCATCCGCCCGCTCCACCGTTGATTTTAAGGTTATTTCAACTATCCAGTAAGTGTCAAAACATGTGGGTTTAGCAGCATTTAGGCTTGACCATGGCTCTGTGGCATCCTCCAATCTATGCTTGGGGCTGAACGACTTTGTTGAGTGGTGTGACAACCACTTTCTGCAACAATAATGAAGGGCCATACTAAATGAAGGAACTTGAACTATGATTTCAACACATTTGCTATCTACAAAAAGGTTTTCTGAGACATCACGCCCAGACTGAATCCTTTAATGTGGAAAAGATACTGATAACTCTATTTTATTTTTTGCGTCCATTTTAACTTTTTGTTGTATCTCTTGGTATGGGAACCTTACTGTGCAAAAATAGATTGTCTAAGATTGCTAAGGTAACCAGCAAAATAACTGGTATATAGCAACCTTCATTGGCAGACATCTATGATAGTAATTTTTTGCAAAAGCCATCTCTGACCACCTACTCTTAGAGGAATTTGTTCTTCTCACTTCTGGGCGGAGATACAGGTTTCCCAGGGTAGCAAACATCAGGTTTAAAATTCATTCTGTCCCAAGGACAATAAATGCCCTAAATGCGCAATGAGCATGAGCTTCTCACTGCACTGCTCAGAAGCACTTTCTGATGGTGATGCTACCATTTCAATTGTTTGAATACTTTCGAACAAACAGATGATATACACTGTAACAGTTGTGATTAATGTTCCTTGTCTCCATGTATGTTTGTTTGCTTTCTGTTTTTAGCCCTCTACTGTAAATAGAATTTCCCCTCTGATGGGGTGGTGGATGGACAACTATTGCTGACATGAAGGTCAGCAATAGTTGTCCATCCACCACCCCATCAAGTTCTATCAGCAGTGTTGACAGTAAGATGTAGATCACATTTTATGATCAGTTTATGCAGATATTCACATACTTTTTCCTGCAACTGTATATATTTTATATTTTATATTTTTAGTTGACATACACCCTGTTTTTTTTATCACTGTCAAATAACAACTGAAGCCAGTATATACTGTGTACTGACATTTATACATGCAAATACTGTATATTTCCACCTAGGTCATTTATGTAAAACAACCTGTCACAATAATCATTCAATATTTATTCTGGCATATTTTCACTCTGTGACATTGTACTATTGTACTTTTGATCAATAAACAGAAACAGTCTGACTTGTACATAGACACTGTATGTTGTTGTTCATTGCTGTGAATTATTCTGTAATTGCACAAAGTTTGATTATTAAATCTGTCTTCATTCCTCTTAGGTCACTGTCACTTACCTCCCAGCCTAAAGAGGAGATGTTTTAGAATTAAATAAAAATAAACACTGCGATGAAAAGTGAGTTCACCTCAAGAAATATAATTACATATTCCATGCATAGCAAAATTATTTTGTTAAATGTAATGTAGAGAGGCTAAATCAACTTTTACACAGATCACAGCCACTGTCATAATCTAAACAGACTGCATTAGTATCATGTTAGCTGAGTATTCTTCAAAACCAATTTTGGTAAACTCTAATCACAGGTATCACTTGATGATGCAACATACAGTAATAGGAACACATACTCTAATAAGGCAACAGGGGAGAGAAAGAAAGGCATTTGGTTTTAGAGTGCCATGCCAAAGACATCAACATTTTTCCCCTAAACAAAATCCAGATTTGCAGAAAGCCTAACTATGAGTGCTTCAAACTAAATCATCTGTAACATTGAACTTGTTATCCTGTTTCAGTGATTGTTGTTTCATTTCTCTACAAACTAATTGTTGCCTTTTTTTTAAGAAGGAACTCAAAGTACAGTTTTGAACTAGCAATCTAACGAGGAGCCTCTCCACAATCACCATCTCTCCCGCCACTAAACCACTAAAGATTAAAACCTCTTCTTAGCCCTAAATACAGAACGAGTCACCATAAAGGACGCCCATTGAAGTTGAAGAAAAACAGGGAGCAAGATTAGTCCAGCGTGTGTTGCCTGCCTTGTGCTCTGTCAATTATCCATAACACTCAGCTTTAATCCTCATTGCAATTAAAATTCCAATTAGAATTGGAAAAACATATCCAGACACACAGAGCAGGAAGAGGACTCTGTAAATATTGGCCTACCACAGTGTCAACACTGAGTTGCAGCAGGAGGACCTACAGTAAAATACTGTGTACAATAGCTGGAGGAATATAAAATGCTCAATGCATATGCAATAGCCATTAGCAGCATAATGTTGGATAAATAAGGGTACATTGATTTCACAAATGAAGTAATTGGATAAGGATGATTGCATTAGCATATTTTAGATAGCAAAGCAATCACTGCAAAATTCATTTTCATCTCATTATCTGGCATTGATAACTAATCTGATAAAGAAACAGTGAATACTTGCATTTTCTTATAAGCTTTCTTTACAGCCCTGAGCATACTGTCTTACATATACAGAGTTCATGTACAAAAGCCTACATATTAGCTGAACTATTGAAGGGTTTTCAAACCCCACATTTTGTCACTTACCAGATTTTGAGATATCTGTCCATGAGAACTCCAACAAAAATGTGTGTCTTTACAGAAACACTGTTCTCATTATTCTGAAAAATCCAGAAACCTCACGGTGAAGTTTTCAGAAGAAATATTTCGACTGAAAAAAATGTCCCAATTAAAAGTGTTTGACAATGGGATTTCCCAAAAGCTAAGCAAACAAAAATCCAAACTTAACTGCATGGCTAGATGATACAGAGACCTTCTTTCAAGCCACGCAATTTGTGCTCACAAACTAGTAATATGAACGAATGTTACTTTAAAAGCAGACAGTGAAATAGCAGGTTGTTGTGTCTTCTCCAGGAGGAGCATTCAGAGTGTTATAGTAGCTGCAGGCCAGGAGCTGTGATTTTGATACTGAGGTGCCTTGGATACTGAATTCATTATATAAATATTGTTGGACTATCGGATTCATTTCTGGCTTTAGCTGCTATTAGTCAGGTGCACATATACTATATCAAAGCATAGCCTAGTGCAGAGCAAAATTACAGTTAAAGTTGTCAGACCTAATTGATTCTAAGTTTACTGCAATTTATTTTTTAATACACTTTGGATTTTGTCTGTCAAACAACATCCCATACACACAAAATGTTAATAGTATGGTTTAACATTATGTTTTCTTATTGTAATTTGTGCACACAAATTAATAATTTGAGAGCACAAATCTTACAGACAAATTAGTTATCTGTTTCTTTTCCCACGACACTATGCTTGTGCTGTCATGGGAAACCTGTACATTCTCCTGTCATAATTTTGAATGAACTGACCCTTTAAGTCTGACCCTCGTACTCAGGAGTTCAAAGACTGATTTACTAGACCAGAAATATTGTGTGCACAAAATGACAACAGAATCTGAATATTAACCAGAACTACAGCTAACAGGGGGACACTGATCATCTGTGAAATGCAAAAACCAAAAAGAACCCAACTTATTAAGCTATGAACAAAACACAACAGCACAGTGCTATCAACTGTCAAAATCAAAGCCCATCTGCTTCAAAGCTCTCTTGTTCTTATAAACTTTCATAGTTTGGGGCCTAAGAAAGTGTCTGTTTTCTATATTTATCCCAGATGAATATCAGTTTGCCTGCTCTCTAAGCCAACACCACAGTTCAATATCCTGTTATGTGTTAAGGGACGAATCAGAGACTCACAGAAGAACAATGACAGAGAGAAATGTTATACATACATAAAGAGACACACACATACATACACACACACACACACATATGTGTTAAGATGCACACATACAGTACATACAGCCCATTATGAACACACTATGAGATACACCAGAGACACGCAGATGAAACACTTACAGAAAAAAAGAGCCCTTTTATTAGAGAAAAAAAAGAGGATAAAAAAGGGATGGGAAAAAAACAGTAAAATGCTGAAAAAGCCCAGTGTTAACCACAGCTTCAGAGCTTCACACATGCCAGGGTGAGAGCTTGGCTGCTGGGGGAATGTGTCAAAGCGAGGCCCCTGTCTGAGGAGATTTAGGCCTCAGCCAGAGATAAAACGAAGCCTAACCTCAACACAGAGCCTTGCGGTCTTCTGCCTCACTCCGCTTGTGTGAATATATTTGTGTGTGTGTGTGTGTGTGTGTGTGTGCGCGCATATACCAATATTTTTGTGTGGATATATGAGTCCTTAAGCATGTGTGTTCATCTAGGGATTGTTTTGTGTGTGTGTGTGTGCTTCTTACCACACTTCCCTCCCCCAGATCCCTCAGCCTCGATTCTGCGGTCCAGATTTCATTAGCAGCCCTTTGGCTTCCCATCCGCCATCTGAATCTAATCCTTTGGCTTCCTTTGACATGCATCTGACTAATGAACGTCAATATTTTGGTTACAGCGACCAGGATGTAAAGACAGAGATCCTTGGTTAGGGTGAGAAGAGCAAAAGAGTGGTGTGTGTGTCTGTGTGCGTGTCTGTGTGTGTGTGAATGTGCTTGTGCTTGTGTATGTATTTGTGTCTATAATGAAAAAGGGCTTGGTTATTGTAAAATGAGAGAATGACAGTCCCTCCAGCAATTTCCAATCTCACCATCGAAATTATTAAGGCAAGTCTAACCAACTGCTGCATTATTTGTGAGGACTTTTATTCAAATTCCAGCAATAGTTTTTTGCGAACATTTTCAGATAAAATGAATGCTGCTTGTAAATTTAAGTAATTAAAATGCCCCAATTCAGAACTGCTCTTCGGAGCTCAAAGCAAAGGTGAAATAAAATTTGGTTTTGATATAAACAAAGGAAAACTCATTACCTTTGTCAATAGGTGACATTTAGACCAATTATATCTTTTCAGGCAGTACTTACATCCAGGCTGTGTAGCACCCATGTGCAGTAAACATTTCCTCATTAAGTATGTTTATGGCAGGCTTTTTAGTTTTCTGTTAGGCCTTGATGGATTCATCACATTGTGTTTTGTAGTGAGGTTTCAGGTGGCTGTATACATTTACCCTGTAGTGCTTTTCACTCTCATCATGTTTGAAGCTACAACATTTCCACACAAACACATTCTATTCCGTTTCTATCTATTTCATTAGTTCACTTGACAGGGACGGTGTTCGGTGGTCAGACAAAAACAATGAGCCAGAGTTAGCCTAAAGGATTATTTTCATCCTTTGTCCCTGGTCAGGTGTTTAAAAAGCACTGAATTTTGACCTTTTTTAAAAATGTTTTAACTCTTTAAATAAGTTCATCTTCTTTTCCTTCATCAACAATTTTGTTTACAATTTTGTTGGTCCTTAACATTGACTTTCTCACATTAGATTTGTTTTTTTTTTTGTTT
>NC_060162.1:21195445-21210670 GCF_021292245.1 Micropterus dolomieu | reverse complement strand
GGGGGTGCACCTGGAGCCTGACCAAGCACTACTATTAATAATAAAGGATTTTCTCTTAAATGAAAAAGTTTAAAATCCATTGAGACAATAAGAGTCTGGGACTTAACTGACCAAAACAGATATGAAAACTATTTGAAATATGCTGACATGCACAAATGAGGAGGAACAGATTGAGGGCCCTAAGACTGAAAGTAATGTTGCAGGTAGGCAGGCATAAGCTGTTTTGTCAAGACAGATGAATAAATTACAGAAAATAATAGGATAGTGTAATGAGGCAATGTTAATACAAGAACACCACATCACACATACAGTCTATGGCCAGAATAAGTATATAGTAGACAGAGCAATAACTCTTAATGTGGGGGCAAATATTAAAATATGTAGCAACAAATGATTGGTTAAAAAAAATTAATAAAAATGATGATGTGTGATCATATGGGTATAATTTTATGACATCCCACTGTTGTGCCTGTCCATGCTTGGCCTGAAAACGTCTGTCATGCCTCCCTCGACTGTTCAATTTTCGTCCGCCGTACTATTCCCCTTTCTTTCTTTCAGTCTCATGCTGCAACAGTGACTGCAGCCCAGTCGTTCTCTCTGCTGGTGATGCAAGTGAACAGGTCTACTGTAACATAAAAGTCGAATCTTTCAAACAGCTACTTAAGAGACCATTATTTTGTCTGCACTGTCTGCTGAAAATGGAGCGCGAGAGAGGGGATAATCTTTCTTACTAAAAAGAAAAAAAGTGTTGCTTAAAGATTGTCCTGGTGGCTACGGCTGCAAGTGGTCTGCAAAAGCTAAATCCGTATGCCTGAGTACTTTCTTTAAACAACCGATTGTAGTGTTTCTAAAAGTATTATTATGCGTCATCTAGTCCTTTCACTTAATACATCCAGGTGTGACTGGATTGTTAAAAAAAAAATCCATCTAAAACTCTGTCGTTCCTCTCTCCCCTGTCCTCAGACTACACCATACCCTTTTCACATAAATGGGCTTTTCAAAAAAGAAACAAACAAAAAAGAAAAGTGGAATCTATTTATCTTTTACAGTAGAACAGGTGCTGGATGACAGCATCTAACAGTGTACTTGAACAAATGGGAAAAATGGTGAGAAGTAGAGTGCTTCGATCTGCAGTGAAATCTTACAAAAATAACTTACTAAAGGGAAAATGGAGCAAAAAAAGGGTAAAAAAAAATGCTCTTATAAAACAGTTGTTGCTGTGTAAGTACAGCACAACAGCTCCTCCATAGATAATGCCTATACCATGCTAAGAGTCTTTCAAAAGAAATTATAAATTAAAGTCGCATTCCAGACTACAGGGAGTCATACTGTACCCACGACAATTGCATCAACCCTTCATCCCCTGATTCAACTATGATGGGGATGCAACAATCTGATCTCTAACTTGTGGTGTTTTATTAATTTGACGCAGATCCGCATCATTTGGGACCTTAACTTGCGCCTCAGGGATTTTTAGCTGAAAACTGCAACAGCACAACGGGTCTTAAGAGGTCCGCTGCTGTCCTAGAGACAGCTCTGCTTGTTAAGTTTTGTGCATGGTCGTAATTAGTGCATCTCTTAGTAAATATGCATCCAAACCTCTGCCAGCTGTGCTTTTTTTTTTGTTGCCAATGCTGATCTCTGACCACCCTTGTGGAGAGAGCTAAGCCTGCTGGAATCAGAAAAATATCACAACAAACTGATTTGTTGCTTTTTTCTAAATAAACAGCACTAGGGCGTTAATTAAAGTATTCTGAACTAGCTGTCATTAATATCTCCTCTTTTATTTACTGACTTTTATTAGCTGCTCCTGGGACCCTTCTGCTTCCCCCTCAAAACTACCATAGAGTAACCGCCAATTAAACATGAATACGATCACTCCACCAAGTATTAATTAAAAGAATGGAGCAGCTACATTCACCCTTTGGAATTAAGTTACAGTATATTCATTTTAATAACAGTGAATCGGTAATGTAGTATTGAATGACAGCAGGTGCTGAGGTGGGCTAATGTCAGAGTTGACAAAAAATAATCTGTAGATCCCTTTACACTTCGACAACTTAGACACGTTTGATCATCTTAGCACTAGAAAGCTTTAAGTTATCATTTGATGAGTGTGGAGCTTCCCCGAGGGTTCTCTTTGTAACTGTACCCACAGCATGCACATGTGGTGCACGCACGCACGCACGAACACACACACACGTGCGCGCGCACACACACACACACACACACACACACACACACACACACACACACACACACACTCTTATCTAATTTCATCCCAGCTTTGGTAGGATGAACAAGGACAGTTGAGAATCGTCTTACTCCCACTCAGAATTCAGAAGTGCACCAGGAAGCATGAAATTGTTTTATTTATTTACGATCTGCCTCGTTGTCCCTGCTAATGAATGTGACTTACAACTTAGAATGGCAGGAGAAAGACTTTTAACAATGCAGGAACAATGAGGAGATGGGGGGAGGAGGGAGAGGACTGACAGAAGAGAAGGCAAACCGTATGAAACGTCAAAAATGAAGAAAAGGAACACAGAAAGGGAAAGGGCCACATCCACACTCATTTGATACACGTGTTGCAAAAGTTAATCTACCAGAAAGTGTTTATACAGCATTGTATTGGTTGCTAGCTACAATTTTACTAAAAGCTTAAGACAAAAAAGAAGAGATGGAAGTTTTCTTCAGGCTTAAAAGCAAACTTTGAGAAATCAATCTGAAAATAATAGTGTGGACAGACATTTGGCACATAAATGTCATTTTCAAATTTATCTGGAGGGTATGGCTAATGATAACAGAGAAACCGGGAAGAGAGGGAAGAAGAAGGAACATAGGGGGGAAGAGAGGGAAAATAAGTACAAAGTCACAAGAAGGGCATGCAGGAATGAAAGAGAAAGCAGAGGGAAAGAAAGGAGCAGTGGGGTATTTTGCTATCACAAATAGTTGAAGGATATTTCCTGAGCCAAGGCGCTAATCCGGCTAGCATTAGCATTTTCATGAGTCCTGTGTCCGGGGCTTGGCAGAGCATGTCACCGCCTCATTTGGTTACTTATGTACACACACACACACACACACACACACACACACACACACACACACACTCTCTCACTCTTTCTCAATACCTTACCCTCTCAACCGACACACTCCACACAATCGCTCACAGCCCCATTGGTGTCTGTGTGTGTTTATGCGTCATGCACACCCATATCGCACTCTAAGCAATACAACAGAGCTGAGAACTGCTGGAAGCACTTCCCTTATCTATCAAAGTACTCCTCATTTCTTTTTTAAAATGAATTTCTCCTCTTCACTGCTTTCCAGTCTGAGTCGCTTATGAATTCTAAGAGTCTTGCTGTTATTATGAAGCCTGCTGCAGCCTAAATGGACAAAAACTTCACAATCCAAACTGCATTTCTTTAAAACTACTTCTCATATGACCATGAAAGTTGTAATTTATAAAAATAGCCAATGAAGGAACTTTTAAGGTTACTTTTCACATTAATACCAGCTGCTTATATGGCAGCTGGTGTTTTGGGTTATCTGGCACATTCAGTGAGTATCCAGACCACTGATTTATACTCTGCTCCGAGCCTCAATTAAATACTGTTTGCTGTTTGCAGAAAAGGTTCAGAGGTAGCATGTTTATTATGTAACACTTTTGGTAATGACAGGTGCACCATCAGAGGTGCTAATGGACTATGCTGTTGGTTAAAGAAAAAAAGCTGTGCACTCTCCTCTCAGCTGGGTGACGTTTATTTGGCCATTGAAAATTTCAATTTCAATTTCATTCTTTGTCTTTCTGACACCAAGCATAACTGTGTGGGCAACACATCTCCAAAGGGAACCAGAAGTGAATGAAATCAGTCATCTGTGGTCAAACAAATGCATTAACATTGCTCAAGGGTTGGCATCCTCAAAGAGAGGCCTTGACAGTGTGCATTTTAGTCCTTTGCCAAATATTTGTCAGCCTGTGTGGGAAAAGGATCTTAGATGTGTCCCTGAACTTAGCTTTAAAAAAAGCATTGTTTGTAAAAGTGCTAATATTCTGCAGCCTGGATAAGTTAAGAGGAAATATTTCTTTAATGTTTAAAATGTCAGTGTGAGCTCAGCACCTAAATGAACCCATTTAAGTGCTTAGACATGCTTTCTTTCAAAAGTGATAAGCCTGTAATTCATTTAGTATCAAATTTGGTATGGGGGAAATTATTGTTAAATATGTCCAACACAACACCGGTCACCTTACAGCAGAATGCAGGTGTAGCAAAGGAGAATGGAACAGAAGACAACATAATAAAACATGACACAACATCTATCTTACCTATATTTGACTCCTCAAAAATAATGTTGGTAGAGGCTTTCCCCAAGGCGTTCACTGCTGTCACGTTAACTTTGTAGGGAAAGCTGGAGAAGACCTCGGGAAAACGTACGCGACAGCGATTCTTGTGGTCCGGATCTTTCTGCACCTCCAGTGAACGCTGGTTGTGTCTGGAGAGGAGAGTGAAATTACAGAGGTAGAAAGAGATAGAGGGGGGATAGGTGAAGAGAGAAACAAGGGCAAATGTGAGGAAGACAGAGACAGGTTATCTTCAAGCTTCAAAGCTGGGATGTATTTTAACTCTAACAGTGAAAACTGCTGACTATACCTTCTGCTACACAGAGGACAGCTTGGATTTTGACACAGCCACACTCGAGATTTACTATCTTACTTTTTAGTATAATTTTTTTATGTGGCTTCTAGGCGTAAATGTGCCTTTACAACTTTATTTTACATTTACTTATATGCTAAAAGCACTTTGAAATCTTGCACTTTATTTACTGCAGATAAAAGCCAGATGTCAGCAACTATCAACAGAGCTCCTAAAGACAATTACAATCCGCTCCTCAGGAAGTCATTGATTTTTTTGCGGGGGCGGGGATGAGGCTGTTCAGCAGAATGTCAAATGCTGCTCAAAAAAAGGACACACTACTCATATTGTTAATCTCTGTCCTCTTCATCTTGGTCTCTCTGCCCCACTGCTCATTATTATTCAAACAGAATAATATTAGTGTTACAACATTAATGAAGGCAGTGCCAACCTGCAGGGGTGTGAGCTGTTGGGTCCGTGTGATCTGGGAATATCAAAGAGAACATGACAGAGACAGACTCGCCCGGTCTCCATCCACACATTTTGAGTATTCTCACTACTGTTAAAACATGCCTGGACGCCCGAGGACAGGTAGAAGGCGGTGTTTAACTATAGAGGGAAACCAAATGGAATATTTTTCTCACATGCCCCTTTTCTATAATCTCAAAATCATCTTTTTCACGAGCCATTTTTTTCAGTTTAAGCTTTTCCCTTTATATGTGGTGTTTTTCTGTCTTTGAGGTTTTCAAATGAATTACTCAAGAGGACTGGAACAAATATAAGAGATAATGATACCAAGTGTAAGTCACACTGAATCTTAAAATATGTGTTTTATGTCTGTATGTTCAGGTTTGACATAGTTATGACTCTGAGGAGGAGTACGATGTTTTACGGAAATTGCTGCAATTGATGTTTTAAAGTACTTTACATCCCTCTGTATCCCTCAACGTTTGAAAACCAAACTCTACTAAACCAGAACATAATTATAAAATGTTATTTTAAATTAAATTATCAGAATGACACTTTAAAGGATAATCTAAAAATGTATTACAACTACGGCCTTTGTGGAAATAGTTTTGGCCATCCTGACTATTCATGATATTGCATCTTTTCTCATCAAACATTGTTATCACAATGTTCCCATAACTGACAACAATGATTGCCAAAATTACAAAAATAAGACGTCAGTTGTAATAAACTAGAATTATCCTTTAATTCATGTCACTCAAAGGAGGCTAGCTCTTTGTATGCTATACCAATGTATAGAAGTGGAAAGTTGCACCCATGCGCCCATGTTTGTGCACAAAACAAATGCACTTACTGTACGTCCACTTCAAAGTTAGTGGGGATGTATGTCGGGTGCATCTGGTGCCAGCTGCAATAGAAGCCTTTAGGGTAGGTGTTGGATCGACAGGTGACTGAGGGCTCCCGAGGGGAAACTACAGAGAAAATAAAGACAAGAGAGACGTGAAGACGGTTAATTAACTTGTACAGTATGTTATAAGGAACAAGGATGAGTTGCGAAAAAGCGAGACATACCAGAGAAAGAGAGAAATCAACATATCAGAGTTTGTATAGATTATATTAATCAAAACTAAAGCAGCCGTGCCTAATTACACCTTTCCTTATTGAATAATTAATTCTTGATCAAGTATTTCATTAAAAACGTCACTGCTACCCACTTTAAATTAGATTGTGTCTCTGGTTGTTTTATTGGATGTGCTTTTAATTTGTTTAAGTGTGATTGCCTGTGTTTTTTAAAAATCTTTGTTTTAATAATACAAATAAATGATTAAAATCACTTATATACGTGTAGACCGAAACAACATCTTTTAGGTTTTACAGAATCACTTGTATTTTCTATAAAAATCAAGCTCAGGCAATCCTGGCAAATCTGATATGTTGAGTCAATTTGCTTTGAGAGACCATCTTGTTATAAAAATTTCATGTCAGGTTTAACACCACACAGCACAGCAGTATGTGTCTGCTTCCTCACACTTTTATTTAATCACTGCAGCAGTTTTTTCAAATATTAAATGTTGCGACCTGGGGGGGGGGGGCTTTTGAAATGGTCAGAATTTTTAAGTTTTTTTCCCTTTGCTGTCTGATCGCCTTTATGAGTAGAAAACATTGAACTGAACACCTAGTTGTAGGATATTTGTGACCTGGGACAAGCAATCTCTCTAACAATTCAACCAATCTCAATTAAATGATGAAGAATTTGAAAACCAATAAAGCAGCAGAAGGTGATGGAGAGCCGATCTGGAGAAATTGGAGGGACGGAGGAAGAAAAAAGAAGCTGGTAGGGAGGGAGGGAAGATGGTGTGTGGAGAAAAAAAAGGATATTGGAGTGGTAGAGCAAAAGAAGAATAAAAGAGGTTGGCCAGCAAAAGTGATGTTACGCCAACTCTGGCCTCCTCCAAGATTAGGCTCTTTCTTCACGGGTAGTGAACCGCGCATTCGTCTACCACTCCCTCTTTCTGCCCACAGCTTTTTACCCTTGTTATCTCTACTACATGTAATACACAGTAAGGGGAATGGATTGTGGCCACTGTTAGCAGCGTGGATTGTGCATCACTTACAACTGCTATCTGCCCTGTCTCAAGATCCGATTCACAAAAGGTAATGATATTAAGTGCCATAAAGTCTTGCAGCTGAGTGCAATTTGCCCCTGTTTTGCATCTGTTAAATGTACAATTTTCAGTAGCGTTCCCAATAGTATTTGTTCTTAATGTGTCCTGAAGCAGCATATCACATGACATGGTTAAGCAACATTTGAGTCAAAAAATGCAGCTGCTAGGAAAAAACTTTCCACTCATATTATAAAATTTTTGATTTGGAAGAGAACTTATTGTACAGAGTTTTTCCTGTATTGAGACTTACAAGGCGACCACCTCCTTACATATTTGGTCCCACCCCCAGCTCTTCATAAAACACTGTTTTCTAACAAGCGTTGCAAGTGTTGGAATTCTGTCATTTATACTGCACCTAGACGCTGCCACAACTTCCAGAGAAAGAAAAGGGCCGTATTTCTGTGGACCTTTCTCACACAGCAAAATAATCACTAAAGAAAACAAAAATGCTTTCCCCAGCTATTCCATGTTTTTAAAATAGTTTAATATCAACAGCAGGTGCTGCAAATGGCATTTGTGAACGCTGCTCTATGCTCCTCTGTGCGAATGAATGCCTTCCTGAACGACTACAAAGCTACAGTATGGTTGTATATACTTGTGAAATGTAAGGAAATAAAGTTGAAATTTTTTTAATAAACTTTTTTCTTACTTTATAGAATACAAAAATTTAAATAGACATTTGCAAAATAATAAATAAAAAGTTATCGGCTGTCTTGTATGAGAGGAGATTACTAAAAATTAAATAAAAGTTATTTTTAATTTATTTTAAATTCTTCAAAAACAGAGATCTACATGTGTAAACCATACTTTGCCAGAGAAATTCTGTTTATCAGTATTTCTCAATCTCAAACATTACTTAACCATGTTATATGACATGCTTCAGTATGAAATATTAATGGGACCACTACAGAAATATGAAGGTAAACATTTAACATCCAGGTATTCACATCAACTATACTGGAAGAGGACCCTGAACTATAATTGATTTTATTTGAACATCTTGCTGCATCAGTTTTTATGTTGCATTTGAGTTAATGTTGAACAGGGCACCTTTTTTTTTTTAACAAAATATACTTTAATGTGATTACTGTAATTTTCTTCAATCATAAAATTATTAGAACTCTTTAAATATATTGCTTGTAAAAAGTTGAGCACGGTACACATGTACCTGTGCGCACGGGATCAGGATGGTACCACTGCCGCCTCATTTTGAGACAGGGAAAAACTAATTCTAATTATTCTAATCTCTAATTCTGTCTGCGGGACGTCTCTTGTTTTTCTGTTTCATAGTGATTGTTATTTGCGATGCTTTAATGGCGCGCTCCCCCTCATGCATCTGTACGCACGGAGAACTGTTTTGTCTCCTCTGCTCTCTGCTGGACTGGTACTGGAGTGTAATCATCACCACCGTCTCTCACAGCAGCAGGTTTAATGTTGTTTTTCTAATTTCATTGCCTCGTGATGTATATCAGGTATTGTACTGTTTGTGCCGTCTGTCCTCATATGATGTACTGTGATGAGCTATTGCTTCGTCTGGCTTCAGTCACTGCTGCAATGATCACTGGAAAGTCTGGGTGTGACACCCCTTATATACAGTATGAGCTTTAGTCACCTTTAACTCTCTGAAGAGGCTAATCATTTTTTTACAATGAGGCTCATTTGCATATAAGGAGGCCAAGTGTTTGCACATTACCTAATTTAAATACGTGCAAGTAGGACCAGAGCACAGTAGCACAATTAGGTGTGCATTTCACTTTTGTTATTTTTACTTTTAAATAATGTTCCACCACTCTCCTTTCTTATCTTTATCTTAGCAAGGCTTTTCATTTCACACATGATGCTTCATTGGTTTCATGATGCTTCACTGGATTGCTGCAGTACATCGTTTTGACAATATATGGGGCTGGCATTGAACTTTCATTGTTAAATATTGGATATCAGCCAATCAGTAATATATACTCCTGATATGATAGGTTGAACTGATAACAGCTACATTCAGACTTTTAATTTTTCTATTGTTAGTAATGTAGACCAGAGTTAAATGGTGGGATGGGTCAACCTGTCTTTAAGAGCCACTAACCCATTCAGTGTGGACATGTGAAAAACTGCATGAGCTGCTCAGTCGAGCAGGATTTCTCTCCCCAGTGGGAAAAACGATAACTCCCAGCTGCTATTTTCAGTAGTTTGATGAAGGTAAAGTCTTGAAGGGACAATGGAAATTTCTAGATATGTGACCGCTGGGAAAACTGAGTTAGGGTGTTCTGAATGTCCTATCAACCTGAATGTTGATCTGTTTCGAGATGGAATTATATTTGTTGAAATGATGTAACCCCACCAAAGTACAGTAAAAAAGTACACAAAGTGTGTTTAATAACTTATTGCCCACAATTTTTATATAAAAATAAAGTACATTCATTAAAAAGATATATATTACTTAAACTTTAGCTAACAAAATGAGTAACCTTGACTTCACTGTAATTTAGTTTAGAATATAAGTGAGCTAATGAATTAACCATTACTGTTGCAAAAAACAATGTTGCTACGACTAATCACTATATAATAAAGGCTAGATCAAATCATAAAGCTACTGTCCTGATAGCCAATAAAAGACAAGTATTTTTTTGTGGCAAAAATAAGCAAGAGGCATTGTGTCTCAATATAGGAAAACATCAACAGTGGAAGAAAAACAACACGAGCAGAAAGACAATCCCTCAGAAGGGACGGAGTTACAAAAGGCAGGTCTATGATGGCACAGAGATTAATTCACAATAAAAAACAGTATGACATACTGTAGCAGCATCCTGTCTAATTATTTTGTAATTTGCAATTGTGATATCAAGACATCTTTGTAACATTCTTTGTGAATAACTCACACACACACGCCCGCAAGCAAAAGGTAAGCTTGATTGGCTGGTATGGGGTCATTTCACTGTCACACACAATCGGCTGTGCTTAAGAGGTCACCACGGCAACTAATTAGCCTGTCAATAACGTCAACGATGAGGTGCCAGGGACGACATCCAATCACACTCAATTAATCTCGCAGACTAATTGGGGCCATCTCAATCACTTGGCTCCTCATCTGAGAGCTTCAATCAAAGTCATGAACACACAAAGTCGAACAGAAGCATACCTACGCACATACTAATTGTCAAGACGACAAACAAACGCTCTCACACACATGTTCGGAGCTGCAGGTAATCCTATAGTCTTCGTAGAATTAGCCACAATCTACCAGCTTATTAAGAACTTGGAGAAGTTACAAGTTCAATGATAACAGGTGGAGATCATTGTGTTAGGGAGAAAAAAGCAGCAGAGGAAATGTAAAAAGACGAAAAGGAAGGAAGGAATACAGGCGTGACGAGGGTGAGCCCTATGTGTGTGCTCTTGCCAGCCGTGTTTGGAGTGGGTTATTTGAACTCTGGAGTGTTTACTCCTTTAATTTAGTTCTTTTTGCCGGGCGTGACTGGTGTCAATCAAACTATCGCTGAGACATCTAAAAGGGCAGTTCACATGGTAGGGCTCCTCCAAAGGGGACCGGGGTGTGGTTTGTTAGGAGGGGAGAATGTGATCTGAACCATCAATACTAAATGACCCAATAACACCAGGGTTTATGTGTACAAGGACACAGATGTTGACACTTAAATGCCAGCTGCTCATCGTGTTTTTAAAGTCAAGCGTAACAGAAAGAAGTAAGGACAAATCGAAAAACTGGACTGATGCCGACACAAGTTACTAAAACCCAATAAAAGTTACTTCTAAGTCCATGTGATTTAAGTTAAAAGCCCAGGACTCCTTGTATTATGTAAGTATTTGGTCAGTTTACCTTAAATCTTTAACTGTATTTATAGAGATGTGTGGTTGTTTTGTTTTCTTGGTTTTTTATTTGCTTCAATCCTGTTGGGATCTTTGTTTCTGCACGGTTTTCAACATTTAGTGATAGTTTGAACCTGAACGAACTAAATTCCTAAACGCAATAAACTAGCCTACCCATTTGGAGAATTTACAGGAAACAAATGTGTTGGTTCAGTGACAATGTAAGAATTGCCAAAGGAAACCAACCAGGTCAATGTTAGAATAGCAGAGACAAGAAAAGAAGAGGAGGGTAACAAGGACAGGATGGGAAAGAAGAGGTGTATCTGTGAAGGCGAGGGACTGGGAGAAGAATGGAAGAGGAGGAAAGGGCTGGCATGGGGTGAGCCTAGAACAGAGAAAATATCTGGGAAGAGTAAGGGAAATAGATGAAAAAGGGAGAGGATGTGAAACTAAAAGGCATTCTTTCATCAGATTTTTACTAATGTGCCCTTGAAACACAACACGTCCGCATGCACATGCCCACAAAGCTGCAGCTCAGTTGCTTCAATAACAATAAAAACATCAAAAGCTTTCTATGCATCTAATGAAAGGCTGAGAGGTTGAAACAGGAAGGAGAAGACAGGACAAGAGATAATGCACCTGAAATGGAGAACAAAGACATTAAAAACATTAATTCATATTAAAATGACATTGTGCACGTTGTTCTTCTTTTTGTGAATCACTTCGTGTGATATCACTTGAGTCAGTGGCAGACAGGGCACTGCTCATGAATAAATGTTATTTGAATTAGTGCGCTTTCATCATCTGGTTTGAATTGCTAAACAATGAATGTGATTTTGAAGATCCCCTTTGTCAGCCTCATGAAACACACACCTGCATGTGTGCACAAGTGGTTAGTAAGGTTACTTTTAAATGGTGATAGGTCACAGACTCAACTTACTACAGAGTGGGGCTCATAAATCACAAGAGACCAAGAGAGAAAAAAAAGGAGAGCTTTTTTGTTGAGAAAATGCATGCAGATTTTCTGTTTGAATCTCTGTAGATTGTTAATCATTCTATCAATTATTAACTTTGAATTTTATTTAAAAACTGACCACGATGGCAAACTGAAGCAGAGACAGACATACAAGCACTGGTTTTGTACCTGGCTTTATTGCAGACATTTAACTAACAAGTGCAGTCAGAAAATATCCCTCTCAAGTTGCTATAGTCACAGATTGAAAATGCCATTCTTTTTTCTTTCAATATGCCATGCTGTATACAGCTGTTTCATTCTTAAGTCACAGTGAAGGTGGAGTGTCTCACAAATATGATTTCTGAGCCAAGCAAATGCCCAAGGATGTTAACGTTTCACAGGGAGAGAAAATGGGAAGATTTTGTCCACTAGATTTTGTATCACTATATATACATTTGTCTCAATTTTAATGCCGTTAGATTACATGATCAATGTCATGATGTAGTTAGTCTTGGAGCACTGGGATGTATTTTCTTGTGATCACTTTGCTCCAAATTAATTGAAAGAAACAAGCAACTTATTGTAGTTCTTTTTCTGTCTCATACTCTATAAGCCACACTTTCTCTTCTGCTGTCCCACTATTCTAAACCTGTCACACAAAAATTTTGGGTCTCGCGAAAGAGGATCTTTGTCACAGGAGGGCGCGCACAAACACACACACAGAAATGTGATGAGGGACAATGACATCCAGTGGCCTGGTTGCTAGGCTGCAGACGCTGTAGTAATTGCTATTTGATTGTGTTAGTAGCCTCCCTGTTGCTTTGTGTGTGTGTCTCACATCCCTATGTGTGTGCGCATATTCATGTCTTTCTGTGCTTGTGTGTGTTTGTAGTGGATTCTCTTGCTATGACAACAAGGATGAATGCCTTTTCTTCTTTTGCAATTTCTCCATTCATTCCCCTTTTTTAATAATAATAAAAAAAAAAACTGGGCTTATGAAAATCAAACTGGATGTCTTTGGTCTCGACAGAAACACAAAAGTTGGCCTTTATTCAGTTTTTTTTTACTTACATGGAATCCGTTTGACAAACCACAGTCTTTGCTGAACACAGTTAAACCTGCAGTGCGCAACATTTGTCTCCCCCTTCGGGCAGTGAGAGTAATTACACAAACATGTTGATGCATGTTTATAACGTATGCCTGATGTATCACCTAACGCTCATAGGCCCGGACAAGTCTCAAGCTTGTGTGCAGAATAGTTACACAAATACAGACACATTTCCACAAGACAATTATCCATTATTTAGGTAGGGTAATAGCTACATAGCCCACCTCAAATAATTTACAAATACCAACCTGTCTAACAGAAGTAATGCTACATCCACATCTGCCCTCAGTGCTTTCTCTTCTCTCAGCGCTCTCCACCAAGGAAAAGCTACACCAATGGTTATCCATGTTTGTTCTTGCCGTTAATTGCTTTCTTTTGTTCTTCTGTAATCCTTCCCCTGAACGCCAAGTTTGTTTATATCTGGAACATCAGAAACTTTTCTTGGATGCTTCTTGAACACATCATTACCAGTGCGTCAGCGCAGGAATGTCACCACAGACACTAGATTTTAAAACTCTGGTATGCTGCGAAATACAGAGAGATTTACCTGGCGGTGAGAGGCTTTATCAGCATTGTGCGAACTCGTTAGGCAAGGTCTTGAATGCAATGGCAGTTCATTAATATGTTAAAGCCCCACACCCCAGCCTCAAGTATCAGAATAACAAACCAGGCGAATGACACTAGCTAATATCCATCTATCCGTCTGTCTTTGTATCAGGCACATCTCATTTAGTTTTAAAATCACGTTTTTCATATTAGAAATCCTACTGGGAAGAACTGGATCCTCTTGGAGTCCGGGCTGCTTTGAATGGCATAACTCGTTTAGGCAGATGGCTTTGGTCTCTGCTCGACTCGGCCTGCCAACGCTGGGCTCACTGCATTTTAGATTAGCTTAGTCATGTGTCACGGGAGAAAGAGGAATGTAAATAAAACCGTAGGACAAAGTCACACAGAGACAGAGACGCTGTGGTGCCTTTTTGTCCAGACCAGCTGTCGTGGCTAACGGTAATGCAATTGTGGTGTAATATTTTTATCCGGTGCTCTGAAACTATCCCGAAGCATGAACGCACATGTGAGAGTGTATGTGGCTGTATGAGTTTATGTTGTGTACTGTAAAGTGAGTATGTAATTTTATGTACTGTATATGTACTTGAATTGAAAGTGCCTACATTTGTACAGTATGTGCATACTTGTGTGAGTGCCAAGTTAGGATAAATATATTTAAAGAGTGCCTTTAAGCCATCAGCATACATTTTTGTTACTTTTGAAGTAACTTAGCTTTGATTGTATATCGTTTTATATACATTTGCCTAAAATTCAGCAGGGCATATTTGGTATTTTTTTATTGAAAATAAACTCCAAAGTACAGAGCCCTAGCTTGTGTGCATCCTGCATGTTGTGTGTATTTGTAAATGGGTTTGCTCTTTATTGCACTTCCTGTCTAATTTATACAATCACTGAGCTGAACTTACTGACTCAACGCACCAAGTGCTCTTTTCTCTCCTTTGCTTCTTTTCTATTTTTTCTGTTTCTATCTTTTTCTCACCCTCCCATCCTCTCTCTCTCTCTCTCTCTCTTTCTAATAGTCACTGATCCAGAGCTGCTCCTTCTGAGTGCGCACACACACACACACACACACACACACACACACACACACACACACACACACACTGCACAAGACAATGATGCCCTGGCATTCCAGGAATGTTTCTGGGCCAATTGGAAACAGCCGTGTGTGAGAGATGAATGAATGAAAGGAGGATGAATACCTTATGAGAGCATCAGGAGTTGATAAGTGAGAGAAAGACAGAGAGACAAAGGTGAAGAGAAGAACAAAAAGAAGAAAAAACAAACCCTGAGTTGTGCAGGGCAATAAAAAATAAAATGTGTCTGCTTGATAACATCGCCATGTTCCCCGATCACCAATTACCTCTGTAATAAACCGGAATTATCGTTTTTAAAGTACTGGAAAGAGGTATGAAGGGAAGGAGTTGTTGAAAGGTTTGCATTGACCTCCGCAACTCTGGAAGTCAGACACAGGAAGACGACCATTACACTTGGACACTTAGATCCCCCCCC
>NC_060162.1:20998848-21195425 GCF_021292245.1 Micropterus dolomieu | reverse complement strand
CACACACACACACACACACACACACACACACACACACACACACACACACACTGCACAAGACAATGATGCCCTGGCATTCCAGGAATGTTTCTGGGCCAATTGGAAACAGCCGTGTGTGAGAGATGAATGAATGAAAGGAGGATGAATACCTTATGAGAGCATCAGGAGTTGATAAGTGAGAGAAAGACAGAGAGACAAAGGTGAAGAGAAGAACAAAAAGAAGAAAAAACAAACCCTGAGTTGTGCAGGGCAATAAAAAATAAAATGTGTCTGCTTGATAACATCGCCATGTTCCCCGATCACCAATTACCTCTGTAATAAACCGGAATTATCGTTTTTAAAGTACTGGAAAGAGGTATGAAGGGAAGGAGTTGTTGAAAGGTTTGCATTGACCTCCGCAACTCTGGAAGTCAGACACAGGAAGACGACCATTACACTTGGACACTTAGATCCCCCCCCACCCCTACCCCACGTCTTTCAGTCTGTCTCGTACACACACATGCTCACTTAGCCACCTGACATCACAAATCTTTCTCAAAGCTTGGGAATAACAGCTTATGTTTCACAGGAAATAAAACAAGATTCTCAGGCAGCTTCACACGTGTAAATGTGATCTCACCTCAAGCACTTGCTTTGATTTTTCAGCTCCTTCCTTCCTCACACGAAACCTCTGATGGTAAGTGTTGTTGGTGTTCTTAGATGACCAAATAGGTTTCACCACAGATTCATAAATTCAATAAATTACCACTCCCTTTTTGCTTGTTATGCCTCTTTTTCTCTATCTTTACTGTTCAATATTCATGGCAATGTTCCACATCCTAATGCAGGTGGAGAATAAGGGAAACAAAAAGACAGGTCCAAAAATCCCTCAGAAGCCATATGGATTTGGCCTTTCAGACAAAACAAAAGATATTTACTGTATTGGAAACTTGTTTTTATATTTGTATGTGATTTAGTCTTTGGGACTGTGCTTAACGTGCCTCAGACCTCTGCACAAACTAGTAGCATTGAATCCAGAAGCTTATGAGAGGCCAGGCATTCCTTTCGTGGTACTTCATTCTTACCATATTTCATTATTATCTGTCTTGACAGCACAGTAAAGATTGCCAGGAAAGTTGGGAAACAGCACAGTGCCACTCATGAGTGATTTGTTCATTTAAAAGTAATCTTCTTAGTGAAACTGGGAAATTTAATTTTTCAAGCTTTAACTTCACATGCCTGGACCGTTCTGCACTCTTTGTTTCAATTCCTTCATAGTTGCTGCATTACTGCCACAGAAAGGTCTGGCATCAATCGTTCTACGTACAAACAAAAGCAATAATGCAAAATCAGCAGTTTTAGATTTGTTGGTTGTTTTGGACACATAACCGATTGCAAAGAAGAAATTCATCATGAAACTTTAAGATGAAGATGGTCTTCCACTCTTTCAGAACAGGGCCTGGTTATGGCTTAATTGCCTTTGTCAGGGGAACAGCAGCAGGTCTAACACTTTGGCTAACAGGGGATCGAGTCCAGCTCCGTGTCACACTATAAAGTAATACGAGGTGACACTCAAAACCTAATGTATCAATAGCCATCATCTTTTGATTTCCAAGTGGGAGATGGATGGCAGACCAATTATTTCCCTCTGCTCTTCCCTTGCCACATATCTGACTGATTCGCCTATTACTTTTTGTGTCAGGTGTAGGTCAAAACCTCAACACTTTCTACGTAGCCTTTTGTTGTACTTAACAGGAGAAACACAAACTCCCTTTGGACTTTTTTCTGCCACAGTACCACCTGAATAACAACTTTACTTCACTTTCCTACATTTTACTCAAAGTAAAGTAAAGTAAAGAGTAAATACTGGACAAAGTTGTAGGTAAAGGGAAGGACTAAGGAAGAGCAAAGCTAGTGAGCTCGACATAATGCCAGCACGCAAACGGAACTAGAAACTACAATTTCGTCCCACAAAAACCCATCAGTACTACAAAGCAGTTTAGCGTTTTACCGTGCAAAATTGATATTTCAGTGTGTTAAAGCTGTTAAGTTGAGATGTCTCTAGTCTTACTAAGAGGTAAAGCACAGTGTCACCATGGCAATAATAGCCTGAGGCTCTCCTGCTCCCGCGACAATTGCCTCTTAGCTGCAGTGTCCACGATGGCAAAATGAGTGACGGTTTAGGATTGACCAATCAGAGGTGTCAGTCTGCCAAATGCACAAACAGCTAACTGCCATCACTTGAGAGATGAGACAGGCAGGTACCACCCGAATCCCCAACGTCTGAATTGAAACAGCTGACTCCTTTAAATTTAGCTGTCACATTCAAAGCTCGACAGACAGACAGGAAGACAGAGAGACAGAGAGAAATCAAACCTGTCTGGTCTGTAAAGCTTGAGGCCATAATTGTGAATTCAGCCAGCTTCTTTGTGATGATCCGTTATGCTGTCTTTTTACATACCATGTTCTCTTTATGGAGTTACGAAAGGTGCCACATTACTTTGGAGGAACAAAGGCTCATTCTGCACAGTCTGAAACCTTTAGATACACATATATGGTGCTAAAGAAAGGGCAAACAGGCAGCTGGACTAACACTGTAACTGACTGAAAGTAAAAGAGCACAGACTAGAGCACATACCCACTCCACAATCTACTAAACCAAACAACAAGAGAGACAGTATATTATGTAGTTCTGTAGACCCCTGGGACACTATAACAGCTATTCTTGGTAAAACTGTAATGTTATTCTAAAGGAATGTTTGCACATAGATTTTACATGGTTTTAATCAGGTCCTCCACACACCAGCTGTGCGCTGGCTGATCTAATCCAGGCCCCCTGTCAGCCATGCTGGAAGATCTCAGCTCTTTGCTACATCAGCGAGACTTGAGCTGATAGCAAAATGTAACACTTTCACCTCAGCAGTATCCACAAGAAAAACTAATACAGTTAAGTGCTGTTTACATAATGTATGTGTCATTTAGTTAGCTAATGATACTGTAGGTATGGCAATAACTCATCACTGTGTTGGGGAAAAGGCCAAATGCTTTGAGAGATTAGGGCTGAGAAATAATCCAAATTAATTTTAGATTTGGCATGCTGGTCCATTTGGAGAGACTTGACCAGGATCTACACGCGAAGCAAAGATTTTACCTGACCTGGGTCAAAGAGCATTGCATCTGTCGAGATGCATTTGCCTAGATAGGGCCAGGTGGTAATTCAACATGCCATAATATATTGACTTTCTGTAGAATTGTTTCACGGTGCAACAAGTCCTCCATATTAAATGACAAAATGGGTCATTTGTGGCTGCCCTCTAGAACGGCCTT
The DNA here is from genome assembly GCF_021292245.1 of Micropterus dolomieu. Taxonomy (NCBI): domain Eukaryota; kingdom Metazoa; phylum Chordata; class Actinopteri; order Centrarchiformes; family Centrarchidae; genus Micropterus; species Micropterus dolomieu. The sequence continues at coordinate 21,192,119 of NC_060162.1, read as the reverse complement.
ATCACCAGGATGCCATCACTCTTCTGTGCCTTCCAAAACCACTCCAAATTTGAAGTATTCACATTTGTAATCACCGTTGTCACTGACCGAATCACTTGCTTTTAGCAGTGCAGCTGTCCTCAGTCGTGACTGAGAGCACCTTTGTCATAATCTCTCTGTTGTAAATAACAGGCTGCTGATACTAACCTTATGTGTTATGTGCTGTTTAAAAAAAGTTTTGTACTGAGCTGACAGCATGTGCTAGCAACAGAATGAATGCACTACTGAGCTGAACGTCGGGCCTTCTGACAATGATGCGTTCACTTACTGTTGTACATACTGAAGTGCATCTGGATTGTGATTTAACTCGGGATATCCACCTGTACTACAAATTACTGCTGAAAATTAAATCTGTTTTATGATGTGACATATGGTTACGGTAGGTCTTGGTGAGGTTTAGGGAAAGATCATGGTTTGGGTTTAAATATGGACTTTATTAAGGTTGAGGAAACATTGTGGTTTGGGTTAAAATGAGTAAGTGGCTTAGGTTACGGGACCTTTGTTGTCATGGTGACAATAATAAACACTTGGAACGATGGCAGACATGCTTTAAAAAAATAAGTTTTGGTTTGCAACAGGAAACGAACAGCAGTTCTACCCAGTTTAAGCTCAGGATTTTTGCATGGACACGGTAACAAAGAACACCTTCTTTGTTCCCGTAAATAATTTCTACGGGCACTTGAGGGCTCTGTCACTTGAAAATAATCACATGTTGTTTAGGGCCAATTGCTTAAATGGCTGACGCTGTTGTTCTTCTTGTGAGCAAAGAAATTGATTGACAGAAAGGATTATTGTGTTACTGTAAAAGATTCGCCAGTCTATATTAATGATTTCAAGCAAACTGTAATTAATAAACCACCAAAGTCACCATCTGAAGGTTTTACTTTACACATCTTATGTCTAATGTAAGGTATAATGGTGCAACAACTTTGCAGACATGTATATGTATCGTCAAAAATAAGAAAATCTTAGTTAAGTCATATACAAAAACGAATATCCTTGTGAAATGTAAGTGTCAATACTGATGCTGAAATTCGATGCGAACCTTTTACTCCTCCGTTGTTAAATTCACTTCAGCTCAGAGTAGAATGACCTGGCCACTGCGCATCACAGACGTGATTTACTGCTTGTCAACAAAGCAGAAGCTTCGCAGCAAGTCAATGTCAGCGTCTAGAATAAAGAATGCATCACATCAAATACATTGTAATGTGCCCTTTTGTTAAGATTCCAAAGCAGATAGCGTAATCATGAAATTCAATTCCCTCGTCCTTGAGCGAAAATGTCCCTAACTTTCCAAGAGGCAAGAACGGGCAAGGAGGAGAGCTAAACTGAGGCAATAAAGCAAGTAGGAGTCCATCTGCATGGTTAATTGAAAGAACAAACAGTAATCTCATTCCCTCAGCAGCATTTTGGCACCGGCACAACCACAACAAGATGCTCTTATCACACCTATCCTCATTCCTTTGAGTCCTGTTTGGATCAGCCACAAAGATCAACAAACGCACAAGCTGATGCCTCAGTTTTGAGGGTGAAGTGCTGCATACTTTTCCAAACCCCCCTCCACCCCACCAGCCTTTATTCCTCATTCGAGAAATGATAAACATCACCAACATTAAACATACATAAACTACTAGAACTAAATATTTGTTTTCCTCCTTTCCTGAAGGATGGATACTATGATAAACTCCACTTTATTAAATTCCTAAAACAGTTGTTCTTTGTCTGTGTGTTACCTTTTAAGCAAAGACAAGTCAAAGTCAGTCATTATTCAGGTATCCGACGTATGCGCATTAAACTTCTTTTCTATCTTGTAATTATCTTGTGATCCCTCAGATTTATCTTGAGGATTCCCCAGACCCAGGTTGGGAAGCGCCTACCTAATGTCTGTGTAAGTCGGTTGTAACTGCCCTCCCTGTTCGCTTGTCTGTATCTGCCTTTCTACATGAATAAAAAAAAAAGTTTAAATTATTTAGATGCATGTGTTGCATTCTGTTCATTCCTTCTGATAAGAAATGGCATCAACACCATGGGGGTTTGGATGCCAGTCCCTACTTTAAAAATCACTACTGAAGAGTCATTCTAAAGCACCAAATGCTGGGCACACACATGAAGATCAATAGTTTCTCTTTCAGAGTCAGAGAGAAAGGCTGGAGGCAGAGGGATAGTACGCCGTGTATCTTCTTATTCTTTCAATCTCTTTACTGTATGTGTCCCATTTCTGTCCCAGTTAAACCTGTTTCTCTTGCTTTTGTCTCCCCATCCTTTTTAATTTGAGATGGAAAACTGTCATTATATTTTATCAGCCAAGCTGATTTTAATGGTGTTGGATCAGTGAATCATGTGTGATTGAAGTGTGTGTGTGTGTGTGTGTCGTCTTGATCATATTACAGTAATAGAAAGTCAGGAAAATCTACTTTATTCATTTCTATTCTATTTTACTGAAGAAAAATTTACTCTGTACGGATGTAAAACCATGAAGGAAGAGTGCAGGCAGACGGTGAGGGAGACATGGGAAGGGTGGGGTTGGCTGGGAGGGTGGGGGTAATGTCAGAGATTAAAAGCAAGGAACAGAGTTAAAAAGAAACTGAGTGGGCAAGGGAGAGAAAAGGAGGATAAATGACACTCATTGTTCCTTCCTCTTGCTGTCAGTTCTCAGTAATGCTAATCATTAGGCTAATCTGACAGGATGGTACACACACACACACACACACACACACACACACACACGTACCATGTCCCCCCCCCCCCCCCACATTCCAGTGCCCAGTGTCAATGAGAGGGAACCGCCACATTACATGGCTGTTTGTTCTCTTTGTATGCTCGCCTGCAATGCTATTAGGGCCAGGGAGTATGTGTGTGTATGTGCGTGCGTGCGTGCATGCATGCATGCATGCGTGTGCACATTTGGACCAAGTCTTTTTTTTCTTTTTTTATAGAAGAGTAAGATTAATTTCAACTAAAAGCAAATGCATGGTGAATTCATGGTGTTGAAACAGATTTTTGAAACAAAATATTTGTGTAGTATACTAACGCAATAATACAGGTTTACTGACACCATGTACTTTTTGTGGCCATGTCGAGAGAGCAGCTGCAGTTTCCCCATCATGAGAATTTGATTAAAAGCAGACTGACATGAAAAATGTTGCTTCACTTCTGGCTTTGTTTTAATGAAGAGGAAGCTCTTAGATTTAAAACACATTTTTCACTCTGGGATGTATTGTCGTACTTTTTCTACCAATTCTGACAGTGTCCCACATGATTTTTTTCTTCTTTTTTTACAGTTGTGGTTTGTAAACATAAAATGAGCTTTTAATAGAATTATGTTGGGCTTTGATCCGTGCTGCTTTTCCTGGAATATCAGAGTGTTCTAGGTTTTACTCTGGCCTTGAAGGGGCGCTCTTGGTGCGCTGTCTAGCTTTGAAAGCATAGAAATTAAGGGGTTGGTTTGGGATTTTTGAAGTGGGGCTCCATGAGGTACCTCTCCATAGTAATACAGTGTATTACCTGCAGTAGATGGCGATCCGTGCGTCCCCAGTTTGGACAAGCAGACAGTTGTACCGGCACTCTGGATAAGTACCTCTTATAGCCCCACTTCAAAAATCCAAACTATTCCTACAAGGAGGGACTTTTGCTGCGACGATAACAAGGCTGGGGTCAGTACAAGCATTACATTATGATTTTATTAAGTAAAGACTTGTTCTTACTCAAGGTTTATACTACAGCAACAATTAAAGTCCACATTTATAAAAGTCATTGTTTTTTTTTTATCTGAACCTCATGTTTTCTACCGAGAGTAAACAGAAAAAAAGTTCTTAAAAGTCTCCACAGTACTGAATGATTCTCACTTTCAGTGAAAGTTGAGGAGGCCACACAATCTTGGGCTTAAGTGGGATGCAGTACCGTTAAATAAGTGTGTGCGCGTGTCCTGAGGGAATAGAGGGATCTTGGTTTAGAATAGGTAACAGTGGAATGTAATTGAGCTGAAAATTGAAAAGCGGAGCCGTAGCAAAGCCAAGCTTGTGTGCGTGTATGTGTGTGTTTTGCAGGTATGGTTTGGAGTGTGTGTGTGTGTTTGTGTGCACACAAGTTTATGTGTGGTACCTGTGTTTGTTTGTGTTTTAAAACCGGAGTGGGATGCCAGTGTAATCCTTGCACAGCCGGACCCCGAAGGATAACAGAATTTACTGCTGTGTGGGTGAGCCACACAGGCATGCATACGAGAGCACGCGCCCACACACACACAGCCCCATGCCAACTACCTGAGAGAGTAAAGAAGAGTGAGGATGAGAGCATGCTGAGTCTCGCTCCCCTTCTCCCCCAGAAACACTCGCTTGGAAAATTGGAAAGAGCTTTGCCGTCTCCTCTGAGCATCACTCATGATGGTTCATTTTACACAGTATACATAATATATTGTGCATAGAAAGAGGTGATATATGCTGTTACGTTACAGTATAAAGTCATTTTTTACCCCATTTCCATGTTGTTTCACTGTAGGTCTCCTTGAATAAATAAGTAGTACAATAATGCAGCTTTGCTTGTTACAACCCAAAGTCAATGGCAGAACTGCACTGATGTAAACAAGGGCACAGTGTGTGATAGAGGTGAAGCTTCCTACAGTGTTGCAGTGAGGAGGTTATCCTGGTTTAATGAGTCATCTGCAAACAGTGCCATGACATGTAAATGAATGTAGCCAATGGGCTTCTTGTGATCCAAAGAAGACAAATGCAGTCTTCAAATAATCGGAACCTAAAAATGCAGTTTCTTGCTACTTTATTACTGTCTTTCTAATGGCCAGCAGGGGGCGACTCTGCTGGTTGCAAAAAGAAGTCCAATTTTATTAGAAGTCTATGACAAAATTACCCTAACTCTCACTTGACCATAAACTCATTAGGAAAGTGTTCACTGAGGTAAGTGAACACTTTCCTAATAAGTTTATGGTATTGCTAGTTTCATGTCTTCAACACAGCAGGATGTTCATTAAGTAAATTATAATCGTATTTAGAGTAACATAGACAAAAAAGCATGGTATGCTTCAGGGCATGGCTACCTTGTGATTGACAAGCTACCAATACGCCACCACTGCGACTCAGTCAGGATTATGGCATAGCCACCCTCTCGTCCAAATATGGTCACTTCCGGTTCCAAAAAACCCCCCCAAAACAGAATACTATACTCAAGGCTTTAAAGAAAAAAGAAATAGTAACATGTTTTCTAAGTAAACCGTGTAGGTGTTTTACCTCCACTATCCTGTAGCAGTACCTTCATATTCTTTCTTTTTAATAGAACACCCCTAGTATTTAAGTAAATGATACACTTATGTTGACTGAAGCAATACCTGAAACTGATGTGTGTGGGTCAGTTTGGTATCAGTGCACATTTCAGTCTACCGGGCCAGAGCCTTCACTGCCTCTGTCCCTTGTGTTTTTGATCAACATGAAACAGAATCACTGAATTTGTTTGACAATCGTTCGTTGCAGGTGGTCAGCCCGGGAAGAAAGAACGAGCGGGGGGGGGGGGGGGGGGGGGGGGGGGGGGGGGGGGGATTTCTCTCCATCTCTTCTCACATTTCCCTCTCTCTCCAGCTTACTCATTTCTTTGCCACTCACCTTCTATCTGTTCTGTTATTCTCTTATTCCTGCAAGTGATTCAGTGTGTGCCTGTATCTGACTGGGTTCATGCCTGTGTGTGTGTGTGTGTGTGTGTGTGTGTGTTTGTGTGGTCTACAGAGAGGGGTATTTGACTGCCTGATAAGCGAGACACACAGGCACTGACAGCTTCATCCATCAGAGTGTCTGTCTGACGGACAAGCCTCTGTGGAGAGGTCACACTCCACATGCGTGTGTGCGTGTGCGTGTGCGTGTGGTCAGACATAAATATTCCTCTATTGGGACACACACAGTCACTCTGCCTTAGTCAGAATATCAATGTGATGCTCACTCCTGATCCAAACCCCTTCTGTTTTCCTCTATTTCCTCCCTTTATTTGCCCTCCTCCTCTCCCTTTCACCTTTTTTCCTCCTGCACTCCTCTTCCCCATCTCATTTCTCATTTCCAGTGTGCTTCCTATATTCTGCTAGTTTTTCCACCACTTCATCACATCATCATCTTGTACCCATTCCTCATTCTTTCTAATCTAACCTGGTCTTTCTAATCAGCTCAAGTGAGAATTAAGGAAAACACAGGCAACAAGCAGAAACATTTGTCATGTTTATTTCATTACTCACTGGTATGTAGGTTTATTCATTCAGCAGTTTGACAACCTTGGGAACTTTGCTATGTTCCACAGCCATTCATTCACTCGCGCACATAAATGACAACATCGGTATGTGAGAACACGCACACCAGCGCGGCGTAAGAAGAAAGACCGCTGTCACTCATTTCCCCGGAGGATCAAAATTGTTCCCAAACATCCAACGGGGAAGTGTTCCCTGGCAACAGAGGCAGCTAAAGGAAGTAAAGAGGAAACTGACCCCTAATTTCTGGACTAGTTGACCCCTAAATTTTTTAAGATATCTGAATGCATTTTTCTTATTCAGAGACAACTTTGTTATGGGAACGTGATGCAATGTGACGGGAGTACGTGATGCAACATGATGGGAACGTGATGCATTCATACCAGTTACGTCATTCTCAATGTGAGATAATGCCTTTGAGGAGAGCTGACAAAAACATCGCTATCTGGTCCCATGGTAACTTAACACTTGAGCTAGCTACCAATCACAAATGTCTTGTCTCATTAAGGCCAACTCCAACGTACACCATCTGTATTTTTGCAAAATCAGGGCAAACTGCCACCATACCTGTTTTACATTACATTTATTTAATAATATTTAGAATTGATTTGAATAGAGAACTTAAAGGGCAGGTACTGCACTGTTAATAGAAATAAGTGCAATAAGAAAAAAAAAAGACAGAAATAAACTACCAACTTTAATGCCCCGAAATTGATTCTATTTGATAACATTAGCTAAAATCTAATCAATCTGTCAGCCCAGCCCTTCTGTTACTCCTCTCTATGCAGTAATAAATGTTTTATGATAATGTAAGAGAAAAAAACTTTTGATATCAGGATCCGACCAAACATGCAATTCTCAGTGTTGTCGTGTTTAAGACATCTGACATTGTGAAATGAGAAATGACACAAAGGAAGACACCAAAAGCTCCTGCTGCTCTTACAAGGATTCTGTTTGATGATCCTTAGCTGAGTTCAGTTCCATTCCAGGTTTTTCAAACTCTGACACTGTGGCGCTCTGTCATGTACATATTAATGTTTATATTTAGGCCACCATTAAAAGTATGCCAAAGTAATCGTTAGCAGTTCCTGCTTCCATCACTGGATCATCACTGGATTACTTTGAAACTAAAGAAATGTAAAAACGTGATGTTTCTCAGGTAAGTTTTGGAATAAAAGAGTGTCCTTTCTATGATTGTAGGATTTATGGACACTTACGCACAGATATAATTATCATTGGAAAGTGTCTGTGTGTTATTTGACTGAATTACGACTCTTGAGAAGGAACAACATTTCTAAGTATCTTAATTGCCTCCATGAGCTGTGTGTCACACCCTCAGCTGCAGGTCTGCAACTGCTGACCATATTAGTAAGGGTGCCACATCAACAGCCCAAATAAAATGACTTCCCACTGTTTGTAGAACACCAACATGAACCTGTCTCTTTTGCCTCACACAATATCATTACCTCATGTCTCTCCCTCCACGCTTCCAACCATTTTTCTAAATGATGTGCAGCGAGCAATTTCTTTCATTAATTCAAATATTTTTATGATTCCTTATCCCTTTAATAAAATTTCAGGAAACGAGAGAAGACATAACCCATGCATACATTTTCATGCCATTTGACATTTTATCCCCAAGTTTCCCTCCCTCTTTAACTTTCTCTCACCCAATCTCTGTTTCTCTCCCCCTCTCACTGTCTCAGTCAGTCTCACATTCCACGCAAGCTTGGCTTCTTTGTCCTGAATGACATCACAGACATAATGCCGTGACAGGCAAGACAGGAGGAATGCAGGGCGAGAGAGACGGATAGAATCCATAAAAGAGGGAGAGAGAGAGAGAGAGAGAGAGACGATGATGGAGCGAGAGAGTGAGAGTGTGTGTAAGGGAATGAGAAAATGTGAAAGAAAATCAGAGAGAGAGGGAGAAAGAATTCCATTGATTCAGCAGGGCATGAATGGACTTCACAGAGGACTCCCCCCCAGTCAACACACACACACACACACACACACACACACACCTCCCACCACTGCAACCCTCCTACTCGTCCACTCCCTCCCGCGGCCTCTCTCTCATCCTTTCATTAATCTCCTTTAGAGGAATCAGACAACAGCGACCCCTCCACAAACCCACATATGCAGTGGTAAGCCCAAGTCCCACTCTGTAACACTGTTTAGGAGAACGTTTCATCATAGAGGCCTGTTAGGTCTGATAAAAGCTGGGCTAATTAAAAGTACATCTGCGTGAGAGTTCTTAGTTGGACTTCCCTAGCCAAAAACATTGAAAAGTTAAAAATGGGGACTTGAGGGTGCAATTCAGCTAGTCATGAATTGATGAGTAGCGCCAACACAATGATAATCAATTAATCGTTACGTTGGAGAAACTAGCAAGAGACAAGGTATCCAACCGAAAAAATACCCCCTCCCTTCAGGCCTCCTCCTTCTAAAGGTTGATATGCCGTGGTTATTACAGTCCTGCGACAGCCACAGGTACCGGATTTTTGTGTCAGAGGAATTGATTTATTGATTGCCGTCAAGATGGAATTTCAACAAATATAACCAAAAAATGTTTCTAACGTTCACTGCAGGTCCAGCTTCTCAAATGTGAGAATTTGTGGCTTTTATTTGTTTTACTTCATTGTAAATTAAAATACCTTTGGGTTTTGGACTGTTTTCTGAATGGTAATGGTAAATCGACTGTACTTGTATAGCGGCTTTTTCAGTCTTCCAACCACTCAAAGCGCTTTACTCTATATGTCACATTCACCCATTCACACACATTTATACACTGATGGCAGTGGCTACCATGCAAGAAACTAATTATCCACACACACCAACATCACACATGATTTGACATCAGATCAGACTGCAAGTCTTTTAGGAATTAAAGCTAAAATATTTCCATCAAACAGTTCACTTCCTGTGTGCAGAGACGCCTAGTACACTCTCGCTTTCAAATTGCAACCTGCTCAGCATTTATAGTTCCCTGCGATGCTGTGGAAATGATGCTGAGCTACTGTGGCTTTTACAAGAGACACTGTGTGAAGACATTAGCATGAATCATAGCAAACCTAATAAATACTTCATTCACAAAAAGTGCAAGTTCAAGGTGGGTACTTGCCATCAAAAGGTCAGATCTACTTATTTATATAGTGCCTTGGACAAAAACAACTTAATGTTATTAAAAGTGAAGATAACATATAAGGACACAATATGAATACATAAAAGACCACGCTGAAAGCTAACAAAATTAAATTACTTAGGCCAATCTTAAAATGGGTATTACCTTAATTTTTCAAGTGCTTTATTCAATGCAATCCTGCTACCTCCTTCCTTCACTCTCAGGAGGAATTTGGAAACAGCTGCGGTAATCATTGAGGATAGCTGCAGGATATGGTGGCCTTCCACAGCAGTTACATGGTAAGGAGTAGAAAAGTGGGATAGACACAGGATGTGGGGACTTCTACAATGGCTAACACTGCATGAAACTTTAACATCTGACCACAACATCACACAAGACAGATTGCTTTCCCTCGGATGTCTCAGCACAGCCACGTCAAGGCAAAAAGTCTTGACGGAGAGGTAGAGAGGGAGGATTACAGAAAAGGAGAAAGACAGTCAGAGGAACCAAAAAAGTGAAACTGGACCCTTAAGGAGCAAACAAAGTGAATGAGAGAGAGAAACGTGTCACGCATTAACCATCAGGCAGACTTCCGTGGTGACAAATGAATTTGTTGTCAGATCAATAACTCATTATCACATTCAAAACAGAACTGCACACACATTCATGCAAAAACACAACGGAGCACACCCACGCTGCAAACACAGAGATACACACAAACGCACACATTCAGTGGAGTCACACACAATTATCTAAAAGCAGATGTACACACACACACACACACACACACACACACACAAAGTTGGGGGTTTGAGATATTGAGTGGTTGGATTTTCCAAACCTCTGTGCTGATGCGGTAAAATTATTTAAACCCATTAAAAACAGCAGAGCAGCCTTGGCCAAACTAATTATGGAGAATTCTGTCAAATGTAAGCAAAGAGGAGAGTGGTAAATAAGATGGTGTATGTGTGCGCGTGTGTGTGTGTGTAACCACAGATGAGGCAGATGAGGTTAACATACACAAAACCATAGCGGGTACACCATCTGCGGATGAAATTAGGAGCAAATACAGTCCATGAAATCCAGAATCAGCTTAAATAATCTGAACCAGACACCCTTCATTTTCTAATCAGTAGCACTTCCAGTACATTAACATCCCAAGAAAGGCTCGGGTGACACAAAGCAAAAGACTTGTCGACACAGCTGTCAGATGGCGTATTGACGACTGCTAATCAAATCAATAAAGGCAACAATAATTACAAAGGAAACAAGAATGACAATACCAATCTATCAATCAGAACATTAGTCATTAGATTAGACGTGCTAAACATATCTTGAATCAATACTAACCATATGGTGTAATGGGTACTAGCCTCAGGAGTATTTGGGAAGGTTAAAAAGAGCCTTCATAAGTAGGTAAAGGTTAGCGATTTTTACATTTTCCATGTTAGTCCAGCGAAACTTTTAAAATAATCATCACGTAATATCATGTACAACAGTTTCAATAAACTTTTAGGGCCCTATTTTAATCGTGCAAGCACAACGACAAGTGCAAAGTATAGGTCTAAAGTGCACCTGCTATTTTTGTATTTGTATGTTAAGTATGTGCAGCAGCACAAAGTGTAAAATGGCTGGGAGAATTTTAGATGTTAACCTGCTTGGACCACATTAAACGTTAACATTTTTTGATAAAATCACCAAAATGCACATGATGACTGCTGGACACTGCAAACAGATTTATACCAAGTACACTATCTCATACATATGCATGCAGAAACAGTGAGTTAGACATTCACATGTGAGTGATGGTTATGTTTAAACTGACTCTTGTTTTCTGCTCCTCTGACTGCCTCTATTTACCTACTTTTCATTTCTTTCTCCAGTTTCTCTGCTTTTCCATCATTTTCTTTCTTCGCCCCCAAAATGCAATATCCATGTGTTATTTTTGACTCACTTATTGCCTTTCTCTTTGTTAATTGCTTTGCTGCTCCCTCTCCACCCTTCTCATTTCATGTGTTTGCTGTGCTTTGTAAATCGTTCAAACCCATTCTCACTCCAGCTTCAATCCTCTCGTTCATTCTTTCTCCTTTTTTTCTACCTCCTTCTCTTGGTAATATGATTCTCTGATTTTCTCTTTCCATCCGTCTTTTGTTTTACATCCTCTTGGTTTTCTTAATCCCTTTCTTCCCCCTGTAGACAGACAGCTGTTCTATTTAGGGCATTTGATTAATTTGATAAACCAACCCCTCCCCCCCTAAACAACAACGTTACTGAGGGGGCGGGGGGGTGGGGGGGGTGGTAGATGGCACTCTGGCTGGACAAAGAGCTTGCCTGTTTGTTTTAGTTTATGGTTTGAAATATTAAATATTTGGTTTACAATAACGTTAAGTGGCCTGGGCCTGAGTTATGGTGCCACGGTGGCTTCTCTGTTTGTTTTGCTGTTTATGGTTTTGAAATATTAATCTTTTGTTGTAGACTAATAAGGCTAAGTGGTCTGGCTGAATGAATAATGGTCTGTGCATCAGCTGCCTTTTGAAGCGTTGAGCACATTTACATGCTCGCATATCATGTTCCATTAGAGGTCACATTTGGTATGTGCTGTGTCTGTATGCATTCTCATGTGTCAATCATTAAAAAGAGAGGATGATCACGATTTCAAAAAAGTAACACCCAATACTATGTATATTATTATAATACAGTATCAATTCCTCTGTAGGTACCCCGTGTTAGCATCAAGAAGCCAATTCAACACCCACTCCATATCAAAGAGAGTGAGTTCAAAGCGTTCTTCAGATATAAGAATACAAATGACATTGATATATAAACCTGTATTGTGTGTGTGAGTACCTATCAGTGAGTTTTAAACAAATTGGCTATTATGTTATGTTTTAAAAGATATAGGGGTAAAACTTCAGAGGAAAAGCTGATCGTTTTGAGCAATTCTCTTAAAAACGTCTTGTTTTTTTGATATTTGCTAACTTCCAAATTAGGGTTAAGTACAGCACCATAAAAGGTAGTGTGGGATTATATTTGGCAACGCCATATACAACTGATAAAAGCTGATACTTGCAGATTAACCCAGCCAGTATTAGACAAACAAAAATAGTTTTGTTATAGACTAATATGTGAGAGCAAACGTTACAATATCATGATGTGAACAGAGTGTTAGCTATCATTAGCTATCACGAACTGGTAATCTGGAACACTAAATGCCACCATCAGCTATAACTGTAGTTTAAAGACATTTCAGCCTTGCTTTTGAGAGTACCACCACACCACTCAAAGAACTGGTGTTTGAATAAAGTATGCCCCCCTCTCTGGATTCTCCAACAGTAGCCCCGGGCCAGGACAAAGACCTTTTATCTATGGAACTGTCTGTGAGAATCACAATCTACTGAATGTTTCAAATCAAATCTTAAAGCTTTGTTGTCCAAATAGTTTTCTCAAAAATGATGCAACTCCAAATATTCTTGATCAGTGCTTAATTTGTGCCAGAGCTAGCTGGAGCAGCTCCGGCACCTCTAACGTGCGCTCCGTCACTGCACTGCCCTTCTGCACAAATAAAATCCAAGATTTCATCCAGCCTAATAGGGTAAGTCTAATTTCCTTATTTGCTATTTGATTTGGTAGCTAATAATGGTTTCTGTTTACCCTTTAAAACAATGTGGAGGTACGTCATGCGTTTTAAATAGTCTAATTAATTATCATAAATTATTAAAAAAATTATTTTCATCGGGTGGAGTATTTCACGCACTCCGGCATCTAATAATTTACAAATTAAGCACTGTTGTTGATCTTCTACCATGCACGGAGATATGGCTTACTACATTTTTGAACATATTTGAAAATAAACCCACATTTTCACAGTATATAAAAACTGTGGTCCTTTTTCTTTCTTTTGGGGTTAGTAAGTGGCTCCATTGATGGAATCTACCCCTTAACATGATATTAAAGGCTAAGTACACATAGATGAAGAAGTAAATACTACATTTACCATTAAATAAGTATAATAAAAAAAAAGGTTTATTATTTTGCGTTACCGTTTTTTGTGTAGACGTGCGGATGGCATGCATTAGTCCCGGACTGTATGTGTGGTGGAGGACTCTGGGGGGGATTACGACTGGGTAGAATAATGGCTGTGTGATAATTAATGGGATTAACAGATTAGACAGAAGATTACGCCATGGCTGTTTCCATCGCATAGAGACGAAAAAGAGCAGAAAAAGGGACGAGGTTGAATAAGGAAGAGATAGAAAACAACTCGATAGAAGACAAATTGCTGTACCAAAGATGATGATTTAAAGCAATAGTTTGCCAGTTTTAGACTATTTTGTTAAGGCAAAGTTCTTGTAGAACTGCTTGTTTTTAGACAGTTAACACTAGAGAGAAGTTATTGTTTAATATCTATCCCAAAACTCGTAACGAGAGTAGTATTGATATGGCCCTTAAAAACACAAATGTGGGCATGGTTTAGCTCACCTGGTATATACAAGGCTGAGTTCTTATTGCACCCCTTACTCTTCTCACCTCTATCCATTATCCTTTCAATAAAGGCAAAAGATGCCCACAAATGTGCTCACAATTGTCCTTTTTCCTTCTTAACCATGCAACTTGTGCAACTATATGTTATAATTTCCATCATACCATCACTAAATGAAAAATGCTTCCATGTAATTTTCTTTTAATCCTGCTACTGGTCACCATGCTGTCCACTGTACCACATAGTGATGGACAATGTTAATGTAACACCTTCACTAACTCATACTATTTAAACTTCAAGTACAGTATGTGCAGTGGACAGGGTTCACATCTGGCGTGAACCACAGGGGACCTCTCTGGAGTTTGATTGAAGTAAAGCCCAGATCACCACTCTGAGGTGGACGCGAGACAGCTTTTCCTGCACTGCACCTGGATTTGACAACACCTGTCACCCTTCACCAAATGTTCCAAACCCTCAGAGCAAAGAGCAATGGTCTGGGAGGAAAATTTTCCCTTCTAAAAGCGTGAAAAGGCCTTTATAGATTTAGCGAAAGACCGACAAACTTCAGTCTTTTCAGTAACAGTTAAAACAGTCTTTCCATTGCTACATGCACATATTCATCTGTATCTCCTACCTTGCTCGCAAGCTTACTCATAACTGCAAATATTATGTTCTGGCAATAACATCCTGCAGGAAGTGTGCTTGGGTATTTTTATCATGCTAACCCTTCATTGGACTATTCATTTATTTATTTTGTTGTTGCTGAAGTACAGCGTGCCACTATTTGGGAAACAACAATATAACAGCATTCCCGAAGTCTACATTGGATTTTGAAATATATTGAGGTTTATGGTTTCAGTGCCCCTGGGGCTAAACACTACCTGCTACCATTAACAACCAGTGGAAGTTGAATGCACACATCTGGACATGGACACACACACCCATACAGTATGGTCAGTATCATTTACCCACACAGTGGCAAACTGGACAAGGCCATGGGCAGACCCAGCCAAGGCCACCGGTTCGCAGATTTCTTGTCATAACAGCAAACCTCCTGTCTGGCTACACACAGGATATCTATGGTCAGGATTTTTTTTTTTCAGTCTGAACAAATGATAGGCTGTAGTTGAGAAAAACATTTATTCATTTTTTCACGTATCCCTAAGTTCCTTATTCAGTATTTCTAAAATGCGTAGAATCCAGTCTCGTCTACCAAAGATTTAGATCTTCAGTCATTTTGACGTTTGTGCAACTAAGTAAACAAAGTGGACCTGCAAATTATGAAAGGAATTTTACATACAAAATAAAATTAGTGGCTTTAAATACCATTTTGCAAAGTATAAATAAACACACTACCCCATTCACACACTATTCATAATATACTTCCATCTTTACTCTGGAACAGAATAAAACATTTAAATGTGAAATCCGATAAAATGGTGGTGTCCTCAGTCACTACCAGATAAAATGTTTAGTCCACCTCATTACAAAGCTTCCTTTGCAGCATGTCATACATGGGAGCAAAACAAAAAAAGGAAGGAGTGCATTAAGAGTCAGTAATGATTCACTTTGAAATTCATTCATTGCGACATTAGTCATAATACACTTGTTCCTCATTATAAACACATTAGTGTGTTTCTGGCAGGATGAGAGCTGGTCTGTCTGCTCTCCATTACACTGAAACTACTGAAAAGAGAAAAGCTCATTGTTCTCAAGTCCACTTAAGTGTAGAGAGAATATATTAAAGGAGGTTTGATGCTCATAATGTGCTTTTGCAAAACTTCAATCTGACAGTGAAAAAATGGGTGAAACCCCCCCAAAACAAAACAGGGTCAGCAGGCTCAAAACCAAAAGTATGGACCACATTCTAAATGTTACTCAAGGGAAGGGGAACGTTACTTATTAAAAATAATTTACGGTCAACATGCTGCTCTCTTGCGTGCAATGATGTGGTGTTCTCTCTGAAATATGATAATAATTGTAATGCGCGATTTGAATGTTCTTTGTCTCTATTGGTATGCTCTTAATTGTCTTAAAGGTACCATATGGAGTTTTGTTGTAAACAAACCGTTAAGATCACATTCAGTGTTTCTAACCAAAACGCATTGTGTGTCTCCTTGAGGCCTAACAAACATGTTGAATGCATTTCCTTCCTCATAAAACATTTTCAAAGCCAACTTTTGAAATATTTTGATACCTGCATCATTTTAATCCATGTATCAGCTAGCAGTCTTCTTCTTCCCCACATTTTGCTGGCACATTTCCACTTTGCTTAGTAACCTGTTTACTGCCGCCATCTGTAGATTAATGGAACATCGTGGCCTGCATACACTACACATAACTGCCCTGTGCAGCAGCAAAGGGATGTGTATTTCATCACCTACTCGCTTGTGTGTTGTACATGTGCGTCGTTGTGCGTGGGCTAGTAGAGCACAGTCTCTTGAACTTGAACTAATTTGCTGTTTGACTTTCTTACAGAAAAAAGGCATTTTACGAGTTTTAGTGCAACACAGAATTCACGACAGGACAGCTGAAGGATAAGAAAGCCAAGTTATATAAAGCATTAATAGCTTGTTTACTCAAAGTAGTGAAAAATGGCTTAAATTAGTGGGAAAAAAGTGACCTTGACCTGCAATGTGAATCCAGCTATTTTTCTTAACATCTATGGGCACTCTGTTTTTTTCTCAGTTTTATTTGAAGATGTAAAAAAGTACCAAGTGTGTACACTAGTTTGCGACGTGTGTGTGACAGAGAATGTGTGTGTGTGTTTCAGAGCATAAAAGGGAAGCGCACAGCGTTAGCTAGATGTGGATGGAATGTGACACGTCTAACCGCTCCGTGCTGTGGCACACAAATACCGCAGACATCACCTGCGAAAGGACCTTTTCTCTCCTGTCTGCAGACCCTCTCACACATACACACACACACACACACACACACACACACACACACACACAGTTACGCAGAAATACACCTATACAACATGCACACTATAACACACACTGTAGTGAGATCACACAGAAACAATCTGAAAGCTGTGGACTGTGCGGTCAGAACTGTGCGGTTACTTTGAAGGGCAATTTCATCTGGCTGACGGAAACGTGTGAGTGTGTGAGGGTGGTGTGTGTTTTCTCAACACCAGAGGGGGTCAGTCACCTGGGGTGTTAGGGAATTTTCTATCAAAATATCCCTGTGTAATAGTAGAACTCTGTGCACAGAGCTGTGCGAGTGCACGCGTGTTTTTATTCATGGATGCGTTCATTTTATCTGCATAACCTGCAAGTGCTAGTCTGTGAGGCTGTATGGGTCCTCTGTGTGTGCGCATAATGTGTGCGTCGTGAGTTGGCATGTGGCCAAAGTGAATAGCAGCCTTGTTAGCGTTTTGTATGCCTTCTTAGATCTGACAGGACATGTGCAGGCATATAGGCATGCCAATGAGGTGCGTGTGTGTGTCTGTGTGTCTGTGTGAGTGAGTAATTTCATGCAAAGAGATGAAGGAAGCCAGTCCATCATCCACCAGTCCTATTGTCCTCTTACTATGCGTGTGTGTGTGTGTACAGTATGCTGAGAGAGAAGAGGCAGATGTTATAGATTTCTAAGAACGCAGTCATTTGATGTTTCAGTTCAGAGAAAACGGCCTTACCCACCGCTCCCATATTGTCATACTTTCCCTCAAAATAAGGCTCTACAACTCTCAAAATTATGTTCTTTGTGCTGAGTGAGTGCTGCCCATCACCATTTACCACCAGACTATTATGTGTGATAATAATTTCACGCAATTTGTTCAACTCCATGAGCGAGATACCGGTACATCTTGGAGTGGCTGTGTAGCTAACATGACTGACCTTTTATTACTTTTCAAATAGCATATTTCACAGTTTGAATGAGTAAGGTACACTGAGTTTGAAATGGAGTTTTGGCGATGTGTTTTTTGTGGAGACGTAGATTTAGACCTTTTTTTTTTTTACTGGATGCAAGAAAACAATTTTTCGTTTTGTGCGTGTTTGTTTATTTTATCTCTGGCTGTAGAGCTTTGAAGAGCTTTTTGCCAAAAACAGGCAGGGGGTGCATTACAGAAGGGTGACAAAAGAAATCAGATGTCAGGGAAAAAAAAAAAAAAGAATGAATAAAAAAAAATGGAATTTGAGCATCAAAACTCCGCCTGCTCAGAGTGTCAGAGAAATCTTACGTAATCTTGCCACAAACACAGGTGTCCTTTAGAATTACTGTGGCTTCCAATCACATGAAAATATATGTTTGAATTTATTATAAATTCTTCAATCATAGGAACTGTTTGCATGCAAAAGCAGAGCGCAATTTCATTGAAAATACGGTCATAAAATGAATATGACACAGTCTGTACTGGAGGAGGTTAAGAGGTGATTTTTCCAATATCATGTCATCTAAAACTGGTTGGAGTATATGGAAGCTTTTCCTTTTTGTTGATTGGATCTCTGTAGTTGTCTGATGGTGGCAGAAATGGTACCCTCCATCTGCAACATTTAATTAAAGGTATGAGGTGCATATACTCAAGGTGCCGTGCAGCCTGCACAGGGCTCATTCAATGTTTGCACCCTGATTAAACTTTGTGTAACTAGCACTAGGATTTTGAAAAATAGGTAAGGGAACTTCTTGATGGCACTTCTGTGCACATCATGCTGGTTAGCCATTACATAGTAGGATTTCCATAATGTTGAGATGAAATAACACTCTCCAAAAACCACTTGGTTGGCAGAGCTAGTATAACTGTAAGCATCTTCTTACAAGTCATAAAAAGAAAAGTGAATTATAAGTTATGTGAGTAAATATGAAACCTGGTACCACAACATGCAGTTACTGTGTGAATAAATTTACACAACATGGATCAGAAACATGACATTTTCTGCACTGGGGGGGTACTGTGGGCACTTTGTAACTCCTCATCAGTAAAGTTAGTCTGTCATAATTCTTCTGTTTATGTACATTGTTGTTACACCTGACTATATGCCAATAAAGCTCCTGTGAACTGAATTGTGTCACATAATGGTCTAAGATAGTAAAATAAAATGAAATAATAAAATCACAAACATCACAGCGCACAGTTTATCTTCCCTTTTTCTTTTTGAAGCCTCCCTCTTCTCTCCATCTCTATCTAGTGTTAAAATATGAAAAATAATCTAAATAATGTGTTTAATTACTGCTTCCATCTGAAAAATGTAATGACAAAAGTTATTTTATGTTATAGCAAAGCTGTTGTGTGCATGTGTATTGGCACATGCATGCATACGAATGCTTGTGTGCATGCCCGCACATCTATATGTGAATGACACGGTGGTTTTAAATGTTTCTATCCAAAGGTTCAATTCGTGCCCCTGCATCACTTAACAGAAAGAGAGAGGGGGAGAGAAAGAGAAGAAGGAGGGGCATCGAACAGCAAAAAAAATAAATAAATAAAAATAAAGGCAAGGAGTGAACAAGATAAAACACTTTAGACACGGGTCGAGAGCAAGAGAAAAAGATGGCGAATGGAGATAAAATCAAAGAAGGCCAGGAGGCGATAAGGGCAAAAGTGGCATAAATCCATAGATGAGAGAGGGAAGAAAGAGAGGGAGAGCACTGAGGACTGGAGAATGGTAGAATGGCAGAGACGGCAGAGAAAACACAGTGTGAAGAAAGCTGTAGGACAGACATGAAGAAAGAAAGGGAGCATGGGAAAGAAGCAAAGAGGGGCTGAGAGAAAAGGAGGAGTGTTTGAGGGAGCTTTATGTAGCGCTTGGGTGATGAAATCATGAATGACCCCCTGCCGCGGACCGCTCTTTGAGGGTGCGTCCCCACTCGCATACACACGAAAACACATTTGCAAATACAAAAACAATGGTAAGCTCAAACACACAGAATTCACAGTCGCATAAGTACAAACATCTCCTCTTTTTGTGCTTACTGGTCAGAAACACAAGAGACCTTAAACACCAAATCCCATCTCAGCCGCCATCCCGAGCTCCCAAACTGTTCTCATCGTTTTTTGTTCCTTCCCCTCATGCATAGCCTCCTCCGCTCGCCTGCTTCCACTTCACTTTTTTTCTCCTCTACATCACTCCTCACTCTAAACATAAGGTGACAGTCCATGGCCAGGGTGGGATGGATCAACGCAAGAGGAGAGAAAGAGGGAGAAAGAAAGGCCAAAGGGTGAGCAACCTCTTGACAAGTGGAGAAGGGGAACGAGACAAAGAATAAAAAGGCTTTAGTTGGAGAAATGCTGGAATTTATGGAGGCCAATAAGGGCTAGACTGTTTCCAGCTACAATTTTGTCTTCCATTTCCCATACAGTGGGTTTAATTTTGTATTTCTACTGGGCAGCTGAAATGACAAATGTCCAAATGTAACTGCAGATACACTCCATGTCCTAAAGTATGTGGACACCCAAACCGACCTGATCATAACTGTACATGGCGAGGCGAAAGAATAAAGAAATGCAGAAGAATCAGACCAGATTGCAAACGTAGCAAAAGGTCTCCATTTCAATTCGAAAACGCAGTAGTGTGGATGGGGCCTAAATGTCTGGCTCACAGCTGATGTTCCAGTTCATCCTAAAGGTATTGGATGGCATTGAGGTCACAGCTCAGTGCTGGCCAGACAAAGTTCTGTGGCCATAAACTTGGAAGCGCACTATTGTTTAAAATATCTATGAAAAACAGCAAGGGGCTGGACAGGGGTGCACACATACTTTTGGATATATGGTGCATTGACACGTCCACCCTAAAACACACCCTTTAACACTGTACTTTTCACTTCAGCACCCATTTAATGTAGCTGGGGATGAGGTGAAGTCGAGATAATTCCACAGCAGCTACAATGGAGTGTAACATTTTACACTGACTTTCAACGATAAAAAAGAAAGAAATCCATCATAACAGACAAAGTGATACCAATTGCTCCACTGGCAAAGCTGCAGACACATCTTGCTTTTTAAATGAGAGACTCTCTTTTTCTGTACTGGAAACACTGCTTGTTTTATTGAGGGCCATGCATAAATAGAAAAATCCTCCGCTGAATGGAATAAATTTGCACATTTGTAGAGAGGCATTCTGGAAAATTCGTAGGAAAGCAGTAGACAAAACTAGAGGTAGATGAAGCAGGCTGAGGAAGAGTGTGTGTACAGAGATGTCTGACTGTCCTGATAGCTAAGCGCCCAGTATATTACCTCATCACCACGTGGACAAGGAACATGGATATGGGTCTGTGCAACAGATGGAATATTCAATTACAGACTGAATCACAGGTAAAATTAGAGAGGAGCGAGGGAGGAAAGGGAGGAGCAGGACAGAGATGTGCTGTCACAGGATGAAGAGAGGGAGATGTTCCTCTAATGCATCACGGGAAACCACACGCAAAGTCGATAAACACTCAGACAGCAGCATCTGAGTTTATGGCCTGTTAAGTTTTCAAGCATGATTAGGATGTGTGATTTCTTGACAGGCAGTATCATCTACAAGAGCGTTCTGCAGCTGTGTGATGTTAAAACAGGGCCCCTTTTGATGTTGATGAATTGACAGTTTGGAAGATTTTTTAAAAGAGACTTGACATAAATCAAAACACTATCTGCTAATATTGTCTGAGCTTGTGGGCCGGTGTATGTAGGCCGACACGCTCGTGTTGACAGCAAACTTAAATAAATATTGAATTAACAAGTATACATTCAAATTTGTGGCTTTTAATAATAAGTTAAGTAAGTAATAGTAAACCTTCACAATTGAAAAACATGTTTGTTATCTGTAAGCGGTTTCCATTTTAACACTATATATGTCAGTTTATTTGAAAATATAATTATGTAAAAGTAAGAGATTTATATCTTTAATATGTAGCCATAATGTGATTTTTCTCCCATTAGTGAAAAGTCCATTTTGAAATGAACCTTCATATACTGTGCCGTAAAACCAAAGCAATTGAAAGCAGCAGATATATGAGATTGCAGTATAAAAACAATATGTGTAACTATGTGTTCATATATCGGGGTGGTGATGGTGCAATGGATAAGACCACTGTGACCCATATACCATTGTGTCCCTGAGCAAGACACTTAACCCCTAATTGCTCCAGAGGCGTGCGACCTCTGAGATGTATAGCAATTGTAAGTCGCTTTGGATAAAAGTGTCAGCTACATTAATAAATGTAATATGTTATTTTCCATCTTCCATTTGCACAGTTGTCTTATAAAAAAAACAACAACAATGGCAATTGACCAATCTAAATCCAGCAAATTCTTTCTGCGTGATCCCAGAAGGATCAAATAAATAAATGAATTAAAAGCGACAAGGCCAAGTGGGATGGAGGTAAAAAGTGAACAATAAATATGGGGGCTTATAGTATGTGCAAAGTATTGCTGCCTTAAACCTCTCAAATCCTCTTATCAGACACACACACAGAGGACAAAACAGCTCTTTATGATGTAAAAACAACACCCTGCGAGGTTAAAAAACAGCTATTATACACACAGGTTTACCAGATTTCGGTGTATTTATATCCAGACTATTTAACTGCAGGGTCAGATGTCTCTATAAGAGACTATGATCGGATCTTTAAAAAGTAATCATGTAACAATTTCAAACTTATCGCCCAGTGAAGTGAGGCAGCCATACTCAACTTCATTTCTGAGGCAAATACCCTTATTTACTGACAAAACGCAACACAAAAACCTAATTTAAATGGTCAAAGGAGTTTACTTTGTCTAAATGTCCACTGCCAGTTTATTTGCAGTTCAAGTGACGGTCAGAAAAACAATAACTGTGTATGGAAAATCACTTAAATGGTTTCCTTTATTGTGCTTTTATTGCTTGTATGCCATTGAAAAGAAACAAGTTCATAATTCACTATGTGTAAGCATAATTGAGGCCTTGTACTTTCAGGAATTCAAAGGATATGTTTTCAGCTTTGCTCATTATTTGGAGATGATGATTGTAAACAAATTACTGTGGCTTCTCTTTCAAGGTGTCTGAACCTTAATTACATTTTTTAATAAACTCCCTGGCATGCATTCACATGTATGTGTGTCACTGAGCACAAATTACCCACTAGGAAAAGCATTTTATGTTGTGTTTGCGTCCCTGTCTGCTTTCGCTACATTCTGTAATTTGTGGACAGGCAGGCACAGCAACACACTGACAGACACACAGATACAGTATGTGCACACACATACAGACACACACATGCACATGGATGGCCAGATGCTACATGGGCCGTATCTGGTGAACTCTAAGACACGTTGATATTGAAGCCCCTAATGGCCATCATTAATCACATGATACTAAATCACTTTAGAGACAGTGTGGGAGGGGGAGAGAGGGAGAAGGAAGTAAAATGGGAAATATGATAAAAGACCAAGGTAAGAGAGAGGGAAAATGAATCGAAGAAAGAAGTAAACAGAAAGTAAGAGACACGAGAGGGTGCAGAGAGAGAGAGAGAGAGCAGAGCGGGATCAATAACTGACTATGAAAACATTGATTTTACAGATCATGCACACATCCACACACATTTATTTTATTTAACATGTTTGTGATGCCAGCTCATAGTTGCTCTGATGGTGTAAGCCTGGTGTCAGCCTTTAAGATGATATCATAACCCAGCTCCAGTTGCCTTTTCCCTCCAAAAACAGAGCAAAGAAGAGCAAAACAGAACAGAATACAAAAGAAAAACATGCTGAAAAATACTCAATTATTAATTTCAGAAACATAGAACCACAGATCTAGATCAGTAGTCTAAAGAAGTCTAAGCAAGGTACTGTAGGTGTCATCATGGTGTTTTGTACATTTATGTATTTTATTTTTATTCCAGGGACTGTAAATGAGCCAGTGGTTGAGAATACTGTCTTTGGGGGCTGTATAGCCAAGTTCCAGCTTTTTGAGGCCTTTCTTTTTGACTGTTTGGATTGGCATTAGTGTCACTTTCGTCAGACGAAACTAAACAAAATATATTTGTCAACAACCTTTTTTTCCGTGACTAAAATGAGATGATGACCAGACGGCGACAATGTACTTAAACGGTGACTGTGACTATCTTAACGTGCAATATTGTTGACGAAAAATGACGAGACTAAAATGTAATTCAGAAAATAAAAACATTTTGTCAGTATAGTGAGGAGACAAGATATTACAGGCCATATTTTCTCCCTCTAAATTTTCACTCGAACAGTGTGTTCATTCAGTGGTATTTTTTTCTTCCTGTGCTTTGAATGCTGGCCGACCGGGACGACACCTGGTGTGCGAGGAAAACGTTACTGTACTGTGGAGGATGCAAACTGTTGATGAACACAAGATGCTAGGGAGAAAGAGGCACTTAGATATTTGGTCCCATTTCAAATACAGTGAGGCGGACAAAAAAACAGAGTGCCTAATAATATCGGATGGCAAGCAATGTGGTTATAAAAGTTTGGGGAAAAACACTAGGAACTTGAGGCAGCATCTTCAAATTTTGCAAAAAAAAAAATCTTTATGTGAGATGAGTGAAATCAAGACTAAAATGATAAATATCTCTATTTTGGTTAGTGCAGTTTGAACAAAATGCTTGTCAAAATTAAACTTGAGTTAGAGAAGACTAAAATGATGGTCATTGACTAAAACTAGACTAAAATACTTTTGATTTTCTTTTGACTAAAATAACCAGACTTTTAGTCAACTAAAACTTGATTTAAAAAATAGTATACAGTGGATTAAATATAAACTATCAAGGAACATTTGACACAGGAAAAAGTCTACATTTTAAAATGGCTGACGAAATTAACACTAATTGGCATCATACCTACCATATCTACAAACAAAACATACCTCTTCTGTAATTCCATTCACTGCTTTGTGTGTCATTTGGAGTCCAACTTGCCAGTGATTGGTTGTGCTACACAGCACCAACGTATTTTGTCTCAGCTGTTAGCTGCTCTCTTCATGTCATTTCTTGCTCTCCTGGTAATCAACAATTGGTTCTGTTTGACATGGTAAAAGAATTTTGTTTTGTTGCTCCCAATTGCTTACCCTCTTTTGTACATCTCACCTTTTTCTCACCACTTCTACACTACTCAGGTTGCTCTTTGGAACTAACTCCTCCACAGCGGAGACTGCAACATCGCTGGTTTACCTTTCAGTCATGCTTGTTAGGGCGTCACAATGCAGAAACACTCAATATTGTTTATATTGCATTAACAATTTCACTGGTATCACCATGAAATATATGATATTGACACCCCTGGCTTACAGAAAACAATGAAATAGAACAGGGAATAATAGAATAGAACAGAGTGTGAGATCCTCTGCCTTTCCTTCCCTTGTGCCTGTGGTTGGCTGTTTTGTGTGGCGAGACCAGAGGCAGCACCCATATCCGTAGTTGTGCAGACGTACGAACACATCCCGTTTATCAGTCAACAACACTGAGGCAAAACACTTCAGCCTTGAACGTGACCCAAAAACCAAAAGGCACACATCAGCAAGGCTGCCATCAGATGAGTAGCTTCACTGTGCGTGTTTGTGTGTGTTTGAGTGCATCACATAACCACTCTGTGAAGGGTAAATGACTGGTTTTGATACTGCCAAGGGAAATTCCCAAGTCAGATTATATACAGATCAATTTTCATGTGGGTTTAGGGGTAGTCAGACATTCCTATGCATTTATCATTTCTTGTGCTTAAGTACACACACAAACACACACACAAGTATGCAACACCCTGGATATGAACACCAACACACAACAAATGAAATGGATTACTTTCACCATGATGGTCATTGCTAGTTTTGTTGTTGCAATGCTCTTTAACTGCCTATTGACATAGAGTATATACATAATACACAGTAACATTTGTAAACTGCACATAAAGATTAATCCCTTAAATTAGCGGTCACCTGCTTTACATTTCACATTAGCATTTTCCACATTTAGCAGACGCTGTTACTCAAAGTGATTTAGAATGAGTGTAACATAGAGGCGAGGTAGGAAGATGTTGTTCCTTTACAGACAAAGGCAAGGTCAGGTGCAGTGAGAAATGGATGGTAAGGGAGAAGAACGTGAAGTGATTCTTCAAGAGCTGCATTTTCTATTCATGAGGGAAGACAGGGAGTGAGCAGAAGAGACGTTCCCTCACTGGAGAACAGAAGCAGAGAAGAGGTGGAGCAATGACACGGTCGTTACAAGAAAGGGAGACACAAGTGTACACAGGCTGCACAGTAGAGCTTTGATGCATTACACTGGCGCAACTCAGAAAGCTCGTATGCCTCAACCACAGCTTTGATTTGAACACTCGAGAGCCAGGAGCAGCCACTGGGGGGAAGGTGGGACAGAGGGAGAGAAGGTTGATAAAATGGCAACATCTTGGGAAGTTAAAAGGTACGGTGGAGTGCTATCATGGGATCATTACGGGGCAACCATGGGGTGGAATTTACAACACAAACCTTCATATTAGGTATTCAAGCATCACACTCAAACTATCTCATGTCTCACAGGACATGTTTGTGTTGTGCTATATGTGATTGTTGTAAATAAACGATGTGGGTTCTCATGTAACAAAATGAAACCTACCTTAGACTGCCATTTTGGCCAGGTCTGTCAAGTGAAAGAAACTATGTATGTCAAGAGACATCTTGAAAATGGATGTATTACTGTAAGAGAGCTGGGTACATTGGAGCAATTTTATCGCAGTGGCCAACTGCTGTACGTAAAGGAATCCCTCAGGGCCCAAAAAGCTTTGTTACATAAAATGTGTCTGTGAAATAGTTGGAAGGAAACCTCAAGAGGCAGACAAGGTTGGTTATTCATCCATACTGGACAATTTCAAATTTTTAAGATTTAACATTTGAGGGGCTGCATCTTGTGGACTGCACAATTAGGACACAAAACAGAAAGGGGGTTAACCTTGTGTGAGCAACATTTTATGGAATTAACGGTTGTAATTTTTTCAACAGTTCTCAGAATACATCTGTGGATGCAACCAGGGTCTGAAATTAGCAGCAGTGACTGTGTAATACAATGTGGCAAACTTTGTGTTTCTTGTCATATACAGTAATAATAATATATCGATCGTGCCTCTTTCATTGAAATATCTGGTTGTTAAGTAAGGTGGAGTGATGTCACGTACTGAAAAGACGTGTTCTTTTGTGAACATAATGTTTTTGTGTAAATATATTGAACCCTGGATGACAACATTTTTTACATTATATGATGCCTAAATTAGCTGAATGTTATTCCTTCATTTAGCGCATTCATTTCAAAAGTGGCAAATAACATTCTGAGTTTATCTAAACTCAACCACGTTACCTTTAAAATAAAAAAAATCTGTGGTTTTTGCTTAAAACATTCAAAAAATTAACTAACATTATCAACACAATGTAAAGAAGAAACAGTTCTGACTTCTTGCGAAAGACGTCTATGTATTGTGTTGCTGCGATATCAATTTAAGTTAGCTAGCAGATAAGCTGGCCCCAGCCCATCCTGTGTTGTAATAGCACTACCACACGCCTTGAGAGGTTTCAGCAGGGGGTTGTGTGCAAGTGGCAAGTTTGCTTAAACACACAAGCTCTCTTAGTTTTTTCAATCTAACAAAATGTCCAGAAAGGAAATAATCTAAACCTACACCTATTTTCCTTATCAGACAGAAAAATATATCTGTACAACTTTTGAATCCAACTTTCAAACAACAATCACCAACCCTAATTAGATATGAAAATATTCTGGCTCTACACGCTGTCACTTCCTCTCTGATGTCTGAGCTCCCTCTCACTTCTCTCTCACGCTTGACTTTTGTCCACCACCTGAACCCGCTATGTCTTTGACGTCCCGAGTCAGATTCCTGGTCAGAGCCGCTGTAAATCACCTTGTTACTCTATTCCCTGTCCTCAAATAGGTCTCCGTCAGTCTCTGAGACTCCTGGTCCATCCATGATCACTGGGAGGCTGCTTAGCCCACTCCTATTGCCTGCTTACCTGGCCCGGGTGCCCATTTTGGACTTAGTCAGCTAATTGGACTGCTAAGTTAGTGGCACAGTTAACTGAGCTGACTAGCTAGTGGCAGTTAGCAGCAGTTATGACTTGATATGTGATTTCTTTGGGAGTATGAATTCAACAGTTGGAGAGCAGTCTCAGTTTTTAAACATGGTACCTATAAAGAGAAATACAACTAGACTGAACAATTGCTATGTTCGATAAAAGTCTGAATAGCCATTAAACCAAAGATCAAATGAACATCCTGCAGCACATTACACTGGTCATTCAGCCTATGGCACCAGTATGTAATCAAATAAATGATGTTCCATTTACCAATGAGGCTGTTAATCCTAATTTAATGGTTTACCTTTGCATCTGAATTCCTGTTCAGCAGCCTGTAATACATTTCACCTCTAAGGACAGAAGGTTAAGTAATGTTATATGAAGGCTTGATTGTCACATGTTCTAAAAGCTGCACACATTGTCCTTGACATTGCTGTAGCCTGCATTTTGAATTTTACAATAGGCAAATGCCTGGCTTCCTACATCCAAAGGATATCTGAAAATATGAAAACCTGTTGTCATGTAGAAACCTCAGATGAATAATTCATTGTCTTTAAACTACAATGGACAGCAGACATGGTCTCCCAGGAAATGTGTCTTGAGCCCGGAAACAAGTTAGATGATTGAGATTGAATTCTGTAATGATGGTAGCGACCAGATCTAATAAGCTTGACTAATACCTTTTTTAAAAGGGGATTATGAAGGTGTTTTGACGTTAGCCCCTCATTAACCTGGAGGTCACAGAAACAAGACAGCAAGGACAAAGCAGGAATTTTCTGCACATGGCAGGGTGTAATTTAACATGGAAAAGAAGCAATAGATTTTGTTATCTGTGCTGCATTTATTTCACAGATTGTTAGTTTGCAAATTACAATCTGAACAAACATGATCAGCTCATAAAATGATCAGCTTATAAAATGTAATGCATTGTTTAGGATGGACCTAAAAACAACCCAACAGCATATAAAGAAAAAAATAGCTTCCCTTTGACCAACAACTATATTAAATTGTTAAACTGCTAAAAATCATTATAAATTATTTGATCATTTTTTCACTACATTTTTTCTTTTCTTTTTTTACATTGTGGTATTGCTATTTTTACTTAAATCCAATGTTTGGCCATTTCTTTCACCACTGCAATATTTTAGTTTGTACTTCTAGTTATGAGTATTATTAGTATTATTATCAAAAACCTCTCTGTTAGTGACATGTATGCCACAACGAACACACTGTAATACACAGTATACACACTGTAGATATTTTCTCAAAGCAACTTTTAGGAATGGGTAGTGTCTGAGACGTAGGCATCTTCAAAGTCAAATCAAACAAATCCTTTCATTTGGTGTCAAATGGTGCACCCACCTGTAATTAGCTCTGATAACTGTTCGCTGCAATAACATGTTCAGGTATTTAAACAGTGAGCATGGCTTTAAATGGATTAGTTCATACATGTGTGCCTACATATACCAAAAAACATCTTTATATCTGTTTGAAAATGTGTAAGCCTTGTGTTTCAAGCATCTTACATAATGTGTGTATGTCCATTCTCAGCTGTGTGTGTTTGTGTGTGTGTGTGTGTGTGTGTGTGTGTGTGTGTGTAAGAGTGAGTAAGTGTATGTCTCCCTGGGAGAGTTATGTATCTAATTGCTGTATGCTTTAATAATTTACATTCCCTACTCTCTGATGCCTATCATTAAGAAATGAGGGAATTACCCCCAGCTGTATGAGTCTGTGCACGTGTGTCTGTGGATGTGCCTGCTTTGGTGTGCTCATACGTCCTTGAGAAAGTGTATGTTTGAGTGTGTGCGCAATGTCTGGGGAGTTTGTGTTAGTGCACTTCTATTATGTGTATGTCTGAGCATATCACTGGCTCCCTCTCTGTGTGCTCATGAATGTGTGTGTGTGTGTGTGCATGCATGGCCCTTGTATGTGTGTGCGTGTACGTTCTCTGAACCTCTTCCGACCATTACAGTAAGTGTACATTATTCATTGTGGCCTGCCAAGGTTATTATCAACAGAGAGCAAGGATGGACAGAAGGAAATGAAAGGCTGCTTGGAGCAGCAACAGAAGCATGTTTTGTCCTGTTAGATAAATGGCACGGCATTTCACCTTTGGTCACCAACTCCAGCTTATAATCATAATGTATTTTATTAAAATTCTACATATCCAGCGAACTCAAACGTTCTTAATATGCCACCTTATTTTTCATTTTGTATATTGCTTGCATATGTTCGAAATTGTGTACCCATATTGACTAAAATGTACCATTAAATAAATGTCTGCATACACTTACTAATGCTGTACCTGGAGCTTATTATGGTGGATGACGCTATGTGAGTACCAAAGCCATCTGTGTAAGCATATTCTACTTGATTCTGTTTTGGCCACAGACTAAAAACAAAAGCAGTTTGCTTATTTTTTTTTTTATTCATACAGTAACAAATCATCAGGGAAATTGATAATACTTTATTTTATGGGTCCGTAATTGCTGGGAAAAAAAACTGTCATAAGTAGTTTCCCGGAAAGTACTGTAATTCGGTGCTATGTGTAGGGCAAATGCAGAAAGTGTTTAATTGATACGTAACATATCCACAGGCAATTCAACATGTATGGTTTTTAACATTTCCAACAATAAATAAATAAACTATTTACTTGTGTTTTAAATGGATTTTTAGTTGCACAGTTCTTTCCAGTAAACTTCCTACGAATTTATTTTGGCCCTTACAGACTCGTACATTAAAGAGTTACAACTGCAAGAAATATAGCAAGTCAGTTAACGTGCAACTATTACCCACCAGCTATGTCTGTTATCTAAATACGAGAACAAAGTGTTGGATAGCAAATCAAATTCGGGAACTGATAAACACAGAAAATAATCACCTGTACAGTAATGAGCTGCATGCCCAGTACAGCAGTGCAATGTTAATAATAATTATGTCTTCCCAAAAGCGTTTTCACACTGTCAACTATCTCTCTCTTTTCATTGTCAGTACTATAAAATACCACTGGGAAACTCTGCCTAAAGCAAAAGTGAATGAGGTTAATTATTTCTTAATAAGCTTTACGAAGATAATGCAACAGGACTGCAGAGGCAAGACAGTGCTTTTCAATTTAATGCTTCGGCTAAAAAACAACATATGATTGTGGTTATGACACACAGACAAGAAGACAGAAGGAGGGACAATATAAAGATGTTGTATGTAAAATGAGCAGAAGAGGAAACCCATAGAGAGATGAAGAGCCTAAGGCCAACAAATCCAATTTGTATTTCAAATCTAATCTTAAATGCTGAATGTTCACAACGTTGTAATTTGCAAATGACCAACAAATAACTGCTGCCATTATGACATTGGTTGTCACAGAACCAACTCAAGTGTGAAAATGCTGAGTAAGGGCATCTTTTCTATCTAGAAAGAACCCTTTTAGCATGGACGTTAAATCCTGTTTTGTTTCTGCCGCTCTTTTGTAGCATCTCACAGCAGGAACTGAACAACAGAACAAACCGCGTTATTCGTCTAGGCTGCGCTATTCTCTTGTGGGCTGTGTTTTCATAAATTATGAAAAGTCAGATCTGAAACAAATTGCCGTTTGCTTTGTTGCACAGATGTTAGAAAAAGCAACTGGCTCAAATCGTAAAAGAACCACATCGGAAATACAGAGACAAATTGACAGACAGGACACACACAGTGTCAAAGAGATAGGCAGGCTTGGAGAAAAATAAGGGGACAAAACAGAGAGGGGAGAAAACAGTCAGAAAGCAGAGTGTGGACAAGAAATGAGAAAGCGGGCTGAGCATGGAGATGCAGGCAGACTCAGTAGACTGTAGTATTGTTTTGATGATTTCATCTTTCTCTCTGATTAGCACACAATAACTTTCCCCTCCAGAGATGCTGAAAGAAATCAGAAATGATTTCTTTTCTCTCCTGCATTTTCTGATACGGTTAATCTGGCATTATCACACACCTACAGATAAATGTGTACACGTTAGCAGAGCAGCGAAGGTGTTGTATACCTCTAAACACACACAGGAATTATTCATCATTCCCTTTCTATTAACAAGGTACTGAAGGAATTGTTTGTGCTGAAAATCCTGTAGGTTAGCTGCTTCATGAATTAGTCTCTACTGCATGTTGTGCAATTGCACAATGTTCATGACTTTTAACATTTACAAAGTACTGGAGGTTAAGTAACAAATGTCACCTGCCTCTGACAGGCTCTGCAAATGTGTTATTCACTCAGAACAGTGAATAGATTCACATTAGCTATGTGATGGCGGATCCTTTCGTGGTGGATGGATGCAAACTAAAATACCTCCAGCTCAATCCATCAGAACTAGAACACATTCTGAGAGCATTTACAGTGTCTCTGCCAAGGCAACACAATCCTCTAAATCCTCTAAATGTGTTATTCTGATTATAGAATTGAATTTAATCGCCATTGCAGTGAGAGACAATCATGTTGATTTTGTGGCCGCTACACATTTGAAGAATTTTGGCATTGTGCAAGGATGAATAAAAAAAAGTGATACAAATCAGACAAAACGCCATCACATTTTGTCTAAAAAACTCGGAGTCGATGATGCATCATCAAAAAACGTTCATTTTTTTAGAGGAATGTAATTTTGATAAAGACTTGATGAAATGAAAAGTAGCAGCGCTACTCCATGCACTATTCCACATCAGTTAAAAGAGTGTGACTGTTTTGTTCCTCCTGCACCTCCAGCATGCTAAACAATGAGATGCAGATCTTCTAACGGTGCATCAAAGACTCATTTCACACCTTTGATTACTGACAAAGACTTTGGCCGAACGGAGAGAAAGACACTCTTGATAAGTCCTCTCAAAATTGGAACTGACGGATTACTTGTAATGTATTATTTAGCATGCTTCATCCTAACAATGTGCTGTATTTACTCTGTTAGAATAGTTTGTATAATATTAACATCACACTCATCATTCACTTATGATTCCTGACAATTTGCTAAAGGAAGTTCCAAGTGTCAATTATTATTTGGCTATGATCAACTTTAATTACGTGTCTATTCGAATCAGTGTAGCTGTTAGCCGTCTTTTGATGTTAACAGAGAATTCAGAGCTTATATAACCCACAATGAATGAAACCAATTCTAGGCTGACTGAGTGCTGTTCACATTTCAAAGACAATAGAAATAAATAAAAAAATAACAGAATGTTTTGCATTTGCTGAAGGGTTGAGTCAGTCAAAGCTACAAAGATTTCACCTCACAGCATTGCGGTATTTGATCGGATTCTGTGTGATTTGCCCTCCCAAACACTAGAAAACTAACGGGGCAAATTTAGGCAGATGAGATGAACAGGTATGCTACATAACGTGAGAAAAAGAAGAAAAAATAAAACACAACAAGAGGATGAATGACATCGGCTGCTGATGCCTGGATAAAAAAAATTATAAACTGCATCTGAAGTTGAAAGAGAAAGAAACACAGAATGAGAGGGAACAGAGTGAAGGCGGTGATGGAAAGAGGCAGTGCACGTGCACACACGCACAAGTGCATCTCAAACTGTGTCAAAAACAGCTGGGTTCAAACTTTCCCAAACTGTAATATAGATAATAAGACTTATTATGAGCATGTTTACGTGTCTATGTGGTTGTCTGTACGTGTTTATGTGTTGACTACTTGAAGCAAAGCCTGCACAAATAACTCGCAAGCTTGAGCATTCATTGCAGCAAAACACACACACACACACACACACACACACACACACACACACACACGCACGCACACAGCATATATATATACTGCCCACATTTTTGTCCGGCCAAGACCAGCATCTCTGTGTTTTTCCACAATAAGAGCGGCTCATTTGACACAGGAGCTCTGTTTGTGTGAGCCTCCTTTCATCCGCCCACCGCAACATGTGTGTGTCTGTATGTGTGTATGTGAGCATGCGTGTGTCTGAACATCCAGAAGGCAGTGTTTGTTCATGCTAAACACAAGCAGAGTTTTTACTTCCCATATCCCTTTCTTTCACATCAGGTATCTCAGCCCCTATCTCTTTTTTACCATGACCATTTCTGGTATGTTTATTCCCAGAAATATTGTAATTGTGAGCTTCAAAAAGTTTAATGTTTAATCCAAATTGTAGTGCCAGTCCCAGTTCATTTTTAAACCTCATGGTCTTGTAAATATATCTTTACATTGCAGCTGCCAAGTTAACTACACTCTTGCCGTCTTCTGTATCTTGTTTCATATTTTTTCCATCCTATCCTCTATCCCACTCCGTCCTTT
This sequence comes from Micropterus dolomieu, assembly GCF_021292245.1. Taxonomy (NCBI): domain Eukaryota; kingdom Metazoa; phylum Chordata; class Actinopteri; order Centrarchiformes; family Centrarchidae; genus Micropterus; species Micropterus dolomieu. The sequence goes on along the minus strand of NC_060162.1, from coordinate 21,157,984 downwards.
TCTTTCTCCTTTATTTTACCATGCTGTTCAGTTGAGTTTATACGTCCTTTGGGACCACCCTATTCGGTCCAGGCTCACAGCTGCCTGGTCCCCAGAGAGGGGACCAACAAGCTGGTGTAACTGAGACATCTCCAAGAGGACAGCAGTGCCGAAGCTACCTTTTAGTACTTGGGATCTAACAAAACACAATTTTTTATTTATCAGAAATACTGCCACTACTGCTGCTCCTAAAAGTACTGCTTCTGCATAGGCTAGCACCACCACCATTAATATTCTGCTGCTTACTCCTTCTAGTGTTACTACACCTACTAGCACTGTGCTCCGTATATCCATTCATTTTGCAACTGTAACCTTAAGTTATATTCAGATTTCAGCTATATATTGTTCCTTTTATCTGTTCAATTGCTTGTTAACACAAATAGCTAATCAGCCAATCACATGGCAGCAACTCAATGCATTTAGGCATTTGGACGAAGTCAAGACAACTTGCTGAAGTTCAAAACGAGCATCAGAATGGAGAAGAAAGGGGATTTAAGTAACTTTGAATGTGGCATGATGGTGCCAGATGGGCTGTTCTGAGTATTTCAGAAACTGCTGATCTACCATAGCTAGGGAATGGTCAAAAAAAAAGAAAATATGAGCAGCAGTTGGATGGATGAAAATGCCTTGTGATGTAAGAGGTCATAGAAAGGATGGGTAGACTGTTTCGAGATGACAGAAAGGCAACAGTAATTCAAATAACTGCTTGTTACTCCTACTCATTTAGCTGACGCTCTTATCCAAAGCAACTTACAATTGCGATATATGTCAGAGGTCGCACGCATCTGGAACAACTAGGGGTTATGTGTCTTACTCAGAGAAACATTGGTGGATGTGACACATTGGGAATCGGACCCAGGACTCCCACACCAAAGGCATGTGTCTTATCCACTATTCCATCACCATGTATTGTAACACACACTGTACATAAACTGTACTGGTGGTTAATGCTAAATCACAATATAATGCTATCCAATGAATGCCTTTGCAATAACACTACCTAAGTGTGACTTATAATTTTCAACATTTGTGGTATGAGGGTACAAAATACACAGCTAGATTACACCTTACTATACACAACACAAGCTTCACATTAGGGCTGTGACAATAAATCGATACGGCAATATATCGTTGTACATTTTTCCATGATACTGTCTCGATATTCCAGCCCATTATATCGATACACAATATTGATTAAAAAAAATAGTGCTTCGACGGTCAACTCAATACTAACGTATAATGGGAATCTCCATTAACGTGCTAACAGACATCGCGATTGCAGAAGTACAATCTCAACATAAACTACACATTTTGCTTCACATGCTGAACATCCTGAGTGGTTAGGGTTACACAGCAATTTGTATTTGCAGTAAAAAAAAAATTCAGTGAATTTGCATTTTATGTGCCTTTTATAAACAAATGTTTTGATAATAATTTTTCATAGTTGCTCTTTAGTTTTATTTGTTTATATGAGTAGAATTGTGCTGTTTTCTAACAGTTTGGATTTGCAGCAAATAAATAGTAAACTTTTTCACGGGCATTTTGTAATAGTTAAATGTTAATAGTTAGACAGATATCGTGATGTATCACTTTAGGATTGTCAAGTGATATATCGATTATCGCAGAATTGCTTTATCGTGATATTATCGTTATCGTGAGCCGTGTATCGTATCGTGAGGTACCCTGTGATTCCCACCCCTACTTCACATTACAAGCTTCACAAAGCGAAGAATTGTTGTAGGGCTATTGTTAAGATCATACTGGCTAACTATGTTGTGTTTAGCCTAAGGGTGCATTGATCAGAATCTGTTTGGGCCAGTCACCATACGCTGGAAGCAGTATCGACCGCTACCGATCACTGGGTCTATTTGAAGCCCTCTATTTATTTATTATTCTTGACAACATAGCATATTAACTATTACAATTAAGAGATGAGGAACTATCATAAATTGACCAATGTGAGATCATTTATTGGCAGACAACATGTGCAACATATTCCACTTTCTCTCTCAGAGACACAAGTTAAATCATAGCACACACCCTCCCACCCCCACCCCTTTGTTTTGACAGAGGGTAGGAGCAGCAAAATACATTCCTAAAGCACATCTCAAAGGGCCGCCTGTATATTATCATCAGTTTAACAAGTCCGTGAATGAGTGTGAAACAATCTTCTTGGGAAGCTCAGATTAGTTTGCTTCATCAAATAGAAATGGCCCAAATAGACTGAATAGAGAAGTCACTCTTATCCTGAAGCGTGAAATTATGTTAGGGCCTAGTCCATTGCACACACATAGGATATATGCAGGAAAATAAAGTGCACATGCACACACATACGGAGAGACATCAATACATATATGTGTGTCAGATTCTACATATACACCCATACATGCACACATTTTGTTCTCTGCTCTCTTAACACACATCAGTGCATTCATTTCCTTCCTCGCTCTCTCATGCGTTTTTCTCTTACTTTCTTTTGATCCACAGACACACTATTTTCTCTCTTTGTTGTACTCTCATTGTCTCACATATACCTCCACACACAACACAGGTTTGTTACACTCACTACATCTGAGCAGGCTTGCAGACTTGCAGATGAGAGTCAAGGGATCTTTCCTAATTTGCTTACTTAGACTTTTCTACTTTTTTCTATATCTTTAAAAAATGGGAACATTTTTGTATGAGCCATTTGCAATGTTTTATGTAAAACCTACCGATGGCTGCAGTGGAATTTAAAGTTTTATAATGACGATACGGGACAAATCTATTTTTGATGAGCAGCTGTCGTCATGAAATGTCACACAGAATATCTAAGTAGTTTCAGGAGACAAGGTTATTAAAAGTCATACTTTCTCCATGTCAGACATGAACCTCATTTTCACTTTATTTTCTAAAAACTTACTGACTCCAATGCCTCATCACTGAGTTATTCACAACTTGTATACCTGGCTGGCCACCATCCAGTGGTCTCCTGTTCATTTGTAATGCAAAAACTTTGATTCTGAATCGCAAAATTACTCAATGCTTTCAGCTTTTAAATTTAGATTGAGGTTGTTTAAATTTGCGTTATCTAGAAGTAATTTACAAATAATAGCGAATTTGTCGTAGCGTTTTACAAAGTGACAAAAGAATTCTGGTGCGATTTAGCCTGCAATTTCTAAGGCACAGGTTTGGAGGACAGAGATGCCATCTCATGAGGATAAGAAGAACGCATGAAAAATACCGGTTGTAAACACAAGGCAAGATTAGATTGTCAATATCCGGGTATCGTATCTGGATACAGATCACATTTTAATACGCAGTTTCACGATAAATGAATGTGCGCTCATAACATAAAGTAACATGGCTTTTAGCAATAAGCTACCTAGGTAGCTAACTAGCTTACCGAGTCGAGACTTCCATCATTCAGAGGGAAGATGTTCCATACCAGGAAAGTACTGGTTTGCACCCATACCGGGAAAGTTCAGCTCCAGTCGCTCCAGTATAGTAGATGCCAACTAATTTCATTATCGATTTTTGTTGATTATTGGTTGCACCCCTAGTATGCATCCATGTAAGAACGTGTGCGTGTTCTTAAAAGACAAAAAAGTGAGAGAATCTTTGTAGCACTGAACAGCTTCAACGTGCTGTGCTTTGACAAGATGCTTTTTGTTGTTTTTGTTTTGAGGTCAGGGATGAATTAAACTGAAAGGATGCGGCAAGGCTGGTTGAATGGGTCAGCAGGAGTGGATAGTTTCACCTCTCAAAACATTTGACATTTGAATCCCTCATTTGAATCCCCAGGCACGCACACACAAACACAGAGAGAGAGGGAAAGGCTAGTGAGCATGTTTTCATGGATATCTGACCATTTCTCAGTTGCTTGACGTCAACTGCTCAACCTCACTGCTGGACACTAAACCAGGGGGAATACTTTCTGGTCAGAGTATCTCTTTTCACACACACACACGGGATCGTAAAAGGGCCGAGACAGCCCAGAAATGTCTATTTCACTGGACACTAATCAAGAGGGAACAGGCCTTTACCTTCTTGGCATACATACAAAACACACAGTGACAGCCACTGACGCACACATGCACACAAATGCAGCTGTGCATTTTGGCATAAACAAAGATGTGTATGCACACCCACGAAGACAGAGTGACAAATTAATGTGAGGCACACAAAAAAGCACCCACGAGCTGCAACACCTACATACACAATCAGCATATATACACACACACACACATTAACAGAGACACACAAAGCACTGACATTTGTGTTTTGCTGCATGCCAACCGGGGAGACAAGATAATAATACAGTCAGTAAGGTTATTCCATTACCTCTGGATGGGTAATTAGAGTGAGAAAGGGAGAGAGACACATGAAGAGATGCAAAGAGAGAGAGAGAGAGAGAGAGAGAAAGCACAATGCACCCTGCCTCACTTTGATTTACAGATTTTTTAATGAGAAAGAGGTTGATCAAAATGCACTGTTTTTAATCAAAGATAGCCAACATCATTTATTGACCCCAGGTAAATTTAAATGTTAGCAAGCAAAAAAAACAAAAAAAAAAAACAAGGAGTGTGCAAAAATGACAGAAAATTAAAAGGACGTAGAACACTTGTGTACAAGAAGAACAAGAAAAAGAAGAAGCCTGTACATTTTAAAGATTGACATAGAAAGTATGAGAATGAGTGGGATTAGTAAAATGAGGCACACAACAAGCAACAACACACTCAATCTTACACTGCCAATTACCAGATATATTTCCACGGTTTTGTTTCATGCAGAGCATTTGAGTGGATCGGAGCTGGAGCATTGCAAATTTAATTGGAGAAGACTACAAGTGATGCGCCAGCTGCTCAAAGTTCAGCTGCTAAAGTTTGCTCCAATTGGCTTTAATGCCACCGAAAACAAAACCATGAGCCTCATGCTCTTGAAACGCACGCGGGCACTTGCCAGAATGCTCCAGGTTACCCATGTCTTGACTTCAGTCTTGTCACACACAACAGCATAGTCGCACACAGATGGAAAAAAGCTATGCCATGAGGGTTAGAAACACTAACTTTAAATCCATTCTCTAGAGCAAGCAAGTAAATGTGTGTCTGTCTCTCTGTTGTCCTTTTTTATTTTTATATATATATAACATACACATATATATACACACACACACACACACACACACACATATATATATATAGAGCCGTACCTGTTTCAGTGCTACAGGTTAGCTGACAGTTGAATGGTAACCAAGTCTGTATAGAAAATGACTCTATGTTCTGGTTGACCTATTGGTGTTATCAGCAACGCTCAAGTGTGCTGCTTTAAAATCACATTCTATCTGATCACAACCATATGCTGCTATATCTTAATATTGCAGCTAGCTTAACTACCCCTTTGATCATAAAAGTTGATGAGTTCATCTGTTTATCATATCATATGTGGTGTTCCTTAATTCTGTTTGGTGAGACTTGACTGCTTGATTTTTACCATTTGTATTTAACCCAGATGCCAATTAACTGTGCTGCTGTGTCAAGTCTTTTGATTTCAACTCATAAAGCAGCATGGTCATGTTCTTTTTTTTCTTTCTTTTAATAATAGAGCTCAGACTATTACAGCTGAGAAAGTACAGGACCTATTTTACTTTTTCTCATCATCGCATGCACAAGTAAATTTTTTTGCTAAATCCTCATGAAGATCCTGAATCCTGCTTTCTACCTGCACTCTCTCCTGTGTTAGGCTCCCGTTCCTTAAACTAAGCTCCTCTGTCTCTAGCTGTACTTTATCTAACTTAGTCTCCCTCCTCTTCAGCTTCTTCCCTGGCGGACTTTCACTGCACTTAGCCAACTTGATCTACAGGCCCCTGTTATTAACTACAGCTTCATACAGTTTTGCATTTGCAGTTTTCTCTTCTTCCAATAACCAATCTTTGTTTGTCAATCTTTGTTTGTGCTTTTGTTAAATGAAACACATTTTCCTAAAATCATTCCTAATCATCATTTCCTTATCATTTTTTATATTTTCAGGTTTTTGTCATGTACTGGGAAAAATCTATTTTCTTCATATATAAAAACTGTTAACTTACAGTGCATTCGCAACTAAAACAATCTAACAGCTTTATATACTGTAACATCATGGCTTTTGTTGTACAATGCACTGATGCCATAAGGTGACCCCGATTGGTTTCAACAGTTTGTGTTTATCTGCGCTGAAGATAGAGATTGCAGCCACACAATACATACCGACGTACATACATGATATCCAGCGAGGACAGCAGGAGCACACTAGAGTGTAAGGTTGCACTATGAGATTTTCAGTGGAAGCTTATATACACCAAACTACACAGAGAATGACGGCAAGAAGAGAAGAAAGTAATGGGTGATATGGGATGGACAAGGGGACGGTATAAGAGGATTAGTGGAGGAGAAAGAAGGAAACAGAATGAGATTGAAACCAACGGGCCGCGCCAGAATTTTAAGATATGAGGAGGGAAAAAGTAGTAGCAGTCGGGGGGGTGGGTGATACATGGGTGAGTGAGATGGGTGAGAGTGATGGGTGAACAGAGGTCCACGACTCCTCATCCATATATAAGATGAAAAATGATTTAAAAGAAAAAAAAGACGAGAATACTGGACTCAAATCTGAGAAAAGATCGCCTTGGCTGAGCTTCAAAACCTTTGAAGTTTTACTTTAGATCTACCTTAATGTGTATGTGTGTACTGGTGAACCTCGCTCCTTTACATTGAAAATGTGAGCTCTAATCTCACATATAAATGCATATACTGCTTAAAATTCTTGATGGACACAGTGTCTACTATTATTAAAAGCAGCAGCTCTGACTATTTTCCTTAGGCCTTGATGCTTGCTAACAAATTTTGCCACACTGACTCTCTTTGAAACAGCAGCATTGAAAGAGAAGGAAAGGGAAAACAATCTGTCTTGCCAGATTACTCCTGATACCCAACGGATACAAAGAGGCCAAAGCACACAGCGACTCCTTTTTTTTTAATATGTTTGAGTTTCCCTCATGGCTTCCCATTGACTTCTTAAACCGGGCCCATTTTCCCATTTGTTATGGTTGTCTGCTACAATAAAGTGATGGGAGTTGCTGTTGTCCCGCAAATAGAGCAAAAAATGTAGAGGGAAGAAATTGGTGATATGGAGCGGAACAAAAGAGGAGAAACTATCTGAGGGAGAAAGAGAGAGAAGGGAGAGGAATGCTGTGACAATGATGTTAGGGATGAATATTCAGATGTTTAGTACAACACCTAACACAGTGGAAAGTTACTGAGATAAGTTCATTTGGCTTTTCTTTTTCTGTTCCAAGCTGTTACTGAACAAAAAAACTGGACAAGCAAGCTTTGCGTCAAGTCTTCCAGAGAAAAAGTTGATGCTTTTTTGAATTCTCCAGGAAAGGCCTATTTTTTTCTTGAAAAGTCTGGGGTCATCCACAGTACAGTTCCTCTTGAGCAGAAGAAAGTCCCAGTCTTGCTCAAGGACACCTAGCAGACTTGGCCAAAATCCTCAAAACTCATGAATTTCAGATACTTTGTAAAATGAATAGAAATCTGAAACTTACTCTGATGCAATCTTTGTATTTTTCATTCCATAGATCAAAGTTTTTGACAGATCTCACCTTCCACAGGATAAAAGACAAAGACATGATATGATTTCAGTTTCCTGCAATACTTTAAGTAAATCAGTAACATTATGTCGCAGGATAAATTTCTATCAGGGCTATGTTATATTAAAACTATTACCTGTTTGTATTTGTCAGTCCCGCAGGTCTTACCTTCCAAAACCTGCATTCGAATTTTTCTGACTTTAAAATATTCATTTCACAAAGTTTCAGCAGACTGGGCCGCCAGTCTTGCTGACAGAAACAAAGCCCGAGAGGCCAGCTGAGGTTGACAAACCGGTGAATTAAATTCTAAGGCCGCGTAAATCCTACATGCAGGTATTTTCTATTTATTATGATTGACCGAGTGCTGGGACACATGCTGGGAGAGTAATTAAAATGGAAGCTGAGTACTTCTAGCAGTGGCCTTACACGTGGGGCCAAATACTTTCCCTGGCTTAAACAGGAAGTCCCAGAGGAGATGGCGCTCTACGTGTTCACCCTCCTCCGTAGCGATCTGTCTGCAAGGAGACAAGACAATTCCATTACCCAGCAATGTGGTACGGGTCCCTCGAGTGTGTGTGTATGTGTGTGCACACAAAAACAAGCGGCCCAGGGAGAGGAAATAGATACCAATTGGTGTGTCTGTGTGTGTGGAAATAAGTTGCCTGAGGGTAAGAGATGCACATCAATCTAACAAGAGAACTCACTCCTCCTTCAACTCATCCTCAGCGAGGCTGAAGGCGACCAATCTGTGTGTGTGTGTGTGTGTGTGTGTGTGTGTGTGTGTGTGTGTGTGTGTGTGTGTGCATCTGTGCGTGTATCGTTCGTAGGCTACATTTGGGGGTAAACACTGAATTTAACCAACTGAGCAGGAATGGATTATCTGAATGTGAAGTTAATTAGTCTGCCCAATTGAATTTGACTTAAATTAAATCCTTGGGTTGAGATAAAGGTGATGGCTACACATGTTATTAGTTATAATTAAGGTGAGGGCAAGGCTCCAGAGAGTGAACATGTCACTGCAATGTCCTCAAATGTAAACTATCCTAATATGTGCCTCTGTGTGCGTTTCAGTTGGTGCATTTGAACTTTTTTGATATTAGCACTGATAAAACACCTGATTCTGCCACCAGTAGCCTACAGTGCTATTTTTTCTTTCTTTCTACCTCACATTGAGATATGTATTTTCTATGAATCTTTCATTTAACAAAATAAGTCAAATACATCCACCGGTAAATGTTGGCTAAACACCATCAGCCATGCTAGAAATTTGCCTAAATATACTAGTTTAGAACTGAGAGAATCCTGATTCAAATGATCAAAGATCAAGTTACCAAGATTACAAATCTAACCAGACATCGGACGTTAGCCTCCGGTACACATGGTGCTTTTCAATTCTAAAAATCAAATTTTTCCAGTAAAGTTGTGTTTCTCATTGGTTTGAAAACACTGCTCACGTTAATGTTGTTGTTGAAAATAAAGATTATTATGACATAATACACCCAGAGATAGTGAAGTGATTGACGCCACAAAACAGTATGGCAAAATCTCTGACTTTAGACAAATGTATATCCTCCCATGCTGTATATCTGTTGTGGTGGTATTGAATATTGTAATCTGTAGCAGTGCCCCGCCACGTGAACATGCCACTCAAATTCAGACCTTTCTTATTTGTTAGACTTATGGAAGATTTTATTGGACTTTAATATTTTAACCCACAGAAAACAATCCATAAATGTGTACTATGATGCGCAAATATTTCACAATCTACAAATGTGTATTTGTACATTTGTGATGTATAAAATTATATCCACAAAAATGAATAAAAGTGTTATTTACGCATTTGTGGATCTCTTTTTACACACACAACAGTTTTAGCACATTTGCGGATCATTTCCTGTCAATTTGCAGGTCATGTTACATTTGTGACCTTTTTACGCATTTGTGGAATTTTGTCCACTCTGTACCACAGAGATCTGTAAACAGAGATCTGTAAATGTGAGAGCAGTTTATTAGCTACACCAGCAGGTGGCAGTAGCGACATTGCCTCTCATGAGTTGTGAGTATATCCATTGCAGTACCCAGGGTCATCTGTACGAGACAACAACTTCTGCTTCTGCTGGACCACTGGACTCTACTTGGTCTAAATTTTTCTGTACAAGTGTATATAGTTTACTATTGAATACTTTATCACTGTATTTGTTTTACATTTATATTTAAATAAATAGACCACATTTGAAAGTACTGTTGTACCTTCTGTTTGTAGGAGCTATGGTAAACCCTATTTATAAGGTTACGGTCCTCAAAGTACAATCAATGTCCATTTTCCGTTGAGCTTTTGCATGAAAAACTGTATTTTTTGTAAGGCTCATGAGTAGGGTTTATATGACACCTCAATACTGTAGATCTATCTTGGGGTGACGTTCCCAACCAACCCAAGACTGACATTACTGGGAGACCTCTTAGACAACATCAGGGGCAATGTTCACTTTCTCAGACTAGCCCTATTGCAACTAATAAATGAATAGCCATTTGCTGGACCACCAGGGGTCCTTAAGGAATAGTAAATTTAATAAATGTACTATTTAAAATTAAAAGAATAAATAGTTTTCACCATAATTCCATCTATATGTAACACAATGACAGTGGATTGTTTTCTTTGGGTTACAAATATTAAAGTCCAATAAAATATTCCATATTAGACTGGGAGAGAAAGACAAAGACTGAAATACTAAAGGAGGATGAAGAGAAAGAAAGAGTCAATTTTGTAGCATTTGTGACCGCCTAAGTGAGCTTTCCTCACACACACACACACACATTAAGCCAAATGGACATGGCCTCATAACCCGACCCACACCCACAACACTGACAGTTAAGGTTTCTGTTATCATTTGTAGCATTAAGAGAAAAAAATGTCTACATGGCAAAAGAGTTTACAAAATGGCACTGCTATGATCTGAGAGCAGCTCACACTGGATTTGTTTACAAGATGGAGTCAATGCCAAAACTAGAACTCCCTTTCTTGTGTGATGATTTATGGTGCAAAGTCGTTACTAAACAGACCCCACGCTTGCTCACAATATAAATGTTTTTCTTCATTATAGATGTTTAAAATCTTGTCATTACAGTAGTTGGAGTGCTCTGACCAGAGTGCCCTGATTGTCCCATCTGTCAAGAATGTGGGGAGCAAAAAAAAGAGTTCATCTTGCTCTGTGTCAGCTGGCAGGCTGAGTGGCTAATGGGCTCTAAAGATGGGGAGTGATCAGTGACAGAGCGTTTAGATATGCACGGCCGGATGTTTGGAGGGCCATCTTGATTTCAAAGCTCTGCACCAAATCATCACATTTAGGAAGCAACAGTTACCATGGAGGACACCTCTCATGCAATATCAACCTCATGTACTATCAACGTGTTTCATGTAGGCCTTCATTTCAGCCAATGCCCACTGTCATCAAGAATTATGCTACCTTCAAGTGAACAAAAGAGAAAGTCTGCAGATGTAGAAAGGGTATTTTATGGGTAAATCGTGCCCTAAATTTTGTGCTAACTTGTACTTGTACGGGTTCAATAGCTTCAGGTCTGCTAATGGATTGGTTGTTTACTGGCAGACTATTTGTCTTGCAGGCTGCCTGTGTGACAGGTCACCGGGGTGACTGGCTGGATATATGACCCAGTGCTGTTGATGTTGTGTTAGCTGGGAGGCTGAATAACTGGGTGGGTGCAGCCCATGTTGTTATGCTATAAATTGCTGTGCTGACGGCCATTGACGACAGCAATAGATAGAAGAATGGACAAAGCCCGAAAAGGGCAGGAAAGCAATAACTTCCACAATGTGACAGCAGAGGAAACGGATGTTGTATTTCACCAAAGAGCTTTTGAGTTTATTGACCTCTTGCTTATTAAATTATAATAAACTTTTACTAACCATACTACTTCATTTTTCTATATCTTTATGTCATTTTATATCTATCTAGCATTGTACATCAATTCTCTTTTTGAAGGTAGTGTCTAAAGATGTCATTGAGTACTCTGGTGCAGTAGTGTGTGTCTGTGTGAATGTGTGTGTCCCTGCGCGTTTGCTTACAGATGAGATAGGCGCCTTTTTTTAAACACCATAACATCCTGCCATGTGTGTTATCAGCGTAACACGTGCACACAAATGCACAGACACACACTTATATGCATCCGCATATATACAAAAACACACTTCTATATCTTTTTGTAGTTTTAAGTCATTTTTGTAGCTTTGTGTGTATCCACAGTGATAGACAGAATGTAAACATTCCCACAGACATATACAGTGACGAAATGATTCAAAGAGGAAGAGAAACAGGCATAACAGTGTCAGTAAACTTTCACATAAAAATACACAAGTCAACACACTCAACTGTGGTCTCCTTGTGCTGACATTATGTTGACACATGGCTAGAAAAAGATCACAAAAGCTCCATAAATTTGTTTGTGAAGGTGGAGCAAGCACCCATACACATAGACGGGTTCGGTGGTCATAGTATGACGTCCTCTGTTCTTAATGAAAACCAGTGTAAACACACAGCTAACAGATGCCACCACAAACTGAAAGCCAAAACACAAAGACGGAGAGAGAGGGGGGGTGTATGGAGGATCTGGAGATGATGATATTGAGAGAGTGAGACAGTAAGATGATAGAGACTGACAGACACAGGCAGGGTAGACAGCATGAATGAAGGAAAGGTAAAGAGAAAAAAAAGAAAAATGCTATACACTGATATATATCTAGAAGAGCAAAAAAAGATGAGAGATAAGCACAAAGTTTGAGAAGAAGACAGACAAAGAGTGAGGGAGAAATTTAAAAAAAAAGGCGTAGACAGATGGCTCTGTGCTGTACTCCTGATAACGCTTCTATCTGTGTAAAACATAACAAGCCCCCGGTGTAACTAATAAACACCGCATAAAATCAAACTATCATCATGATGGTAATCACAACAAGTGTAGCCTGTCATGATGCCATTATCACTGTATATGTACGACACTTCAAAAGTTTTGTAGGTGACAGTTAACATAATATGAATACAGAAAGAAAGGCAGAGGGAGAACACAAAGAACAAAAGAGGGAAAGCAGGAACCAGTTCAAGCAGAGTGAAAAAGGAAAGTGAGAGGCACGATGAAGACGACCATCTGAGTTTCTGTAGTTTGAAAGGCAGAATTAAAGTCGATGTTGCCCCAGTGTGTGCCTTGAACATGTCATACAAGCACCAACTGTTATCAAGGTAATTATATTCACAACCAGGCTAAACCACCAAGGTACTGTTCTCACAAACTTGTAATTGAACCCTGATGGATACTTACACAATGAAACTCTGATTCCCTCTGTCACACACACACACACACACACACACACTGTTTGAGACCACCAAAGTATCATTATGATGCAGAAAATTACCACTGGTGAAAAAGAAACACACACACACACACACAGACACACACACACAGACATACACGTTCTGGTCTGTTTATGCGTTGCATCATTCACCCTGCTGACATAACATAAAACTCTCATTAATTCAGTATTATTTCAGCATTCAGTAATTCATCATTGCCGATATGATTAACCAAACTGTCACACTTCCATGCAGTCTCATTCATCAAAAATTTGCGTGGAAAAGTTACATTTAACATAAGCCTGGAATACAACCTTGATGGGCGGTGCACTTGGATCGGATCTGTTGACAAGTGGATGGAATGCATACATCCACATACATGATAAAGGTGAGGTTTCCTATTTAGCTGATGCAGTTGTGTCCTGACCAATTTTACAAAGGCGATTCTGTCCCTATAGTGCTTTGTTTTGGATTATTTCTTGGTAAATATACAGTATATTGTGTGGCAGCACAGCCAAGGCAACAGGATCACTCTACCTTTCTCTGATTTAGACCAGAGGAGGGCTATAATGTAACTGGTAGAGAAAACTGGTATTGGCTCATATGTTTCACTGCCATAAGAGTGAGGTATCAAAGTTTTTCTTCTGCAGTGTATCAAACTGTATCACTTTTGGCACCATTTTGAAGTGGCCTGCCATGACTGATGCCAAAGTGATATCCAATTTCACCTGCTAGCCAGCAAACAGCTGCAGCGTGATTCCTCTGGATATTTTTATTTTAAATGTTGCCTATTCCTTATACTAGCAAAAGACTCAAACGGAGGGAGATATTAAGTGATCACTTAAATGTGAGGAAATGCTGCCCAGCAGTAATGTTAATTTTGTCAGCCTTTTTAAAATTTAGTCTTAGACTTAGTCCTGTGTCAAATGTCCTTGTTAGTTTTGTGTCATATTTAGTCCACTGTATACTATTTTTAATCAAGTTTTAGTTGACTAAAAGTCTGCATATTTTAGTCTGATTTTAGTCAAAAGAAAATCAAAAGTATTTTAGTCTAGTTTTAGTCATTAAACATCATTTTAGTTTTTTCTAACTCATTAGTATACAGTAGCTTTGTTCTCATTTTTATTGCAGAGACATTAACTTACCTCAATTCCCCGTGGTTAACCTTAATGTGCCGCTTCAAGTTCGTATTGTTTTTCCAGAAATCTTAAAACCACATATTACACATCCGATATTATTAGGCACCTCATTGTATTTGAAATGGGACCAAATATCTAAGCGCCTCTTTGTCCCCAGCATGTTGCGTTCATCATCCTCCGCAGTACAGTAATGGCCCTTTCAGATAGGAAGCGCAGAACCACCCAAAAGTTACAACTATTTTGAACTTTGACCGCGATGTCGCCGAGCAGTGCGCTGTGCTTGTGCTTTGCTTGACGCAGCAACAAACGGCGCTAGCCATTGAAAATAATGGGTTTCACAGTGCAGCAGTGCGGTCGTTGCAGTCTGTCTGAAAGGATGTTTTCGTCCCGCACCAGCCAGCATTCAAAGCACAGGGAGAAAAAAATACCACTGAATGAACACAATGTTCACGTGAAAATTTAGAGGGAGAAAATATGGCCTGTAATGTTTTGTCTCCTCATTATACTGACAAAAGAAGAATTACATTGTAGTGTCGTCATTTTTCGTCAATGATATTGCACGTTAAAATAGTCACAGTCAGCGTTTAAGTACATTGACGCCCTCTGATCATCGTCTCGTTTTCGTCAGGGGGAAAAAGGTCGTTGACGAACATATTTCGTTTAGTTTGGTCTGACGAAAGTAACACTAGCCAGCAGAGATAATGCACAAGTACATCCCTGGGTTTTCTGTCACAATGAGAAAACATTAAATAAGTGTTGACTAGAAAATGCAGCCATCAATCATGTAGCATTACTGCAGTGACAGATGTAGGTAGAGAAAGGAGGGGGTTCAGGGGCAGATTAGAAAAGGCAGTTGTCAGAGTAAATGTGAGGTATTAGTGGTCGTCGTATAAATAAAATACTCATACTGGTTTTGGTGCTTACTTGAATATGGTGGAATCCTTGACCATAATAACAATAACACTTTTAAAAAACAAGTTGTAATGTGCAGTACTTATTAATTCACAGTAGTTATATCATACAATGGTGTTGCATCTAATGTTACTGTAACTAACCAATTAATAATATCTAAGAGAAAATCCTCAAAAATTTAACAAATAAGGATTTAACTTCCGGAGCACTTCTGTTAATTTTATTTAAAGAAAAAACAAGAGAGAGAAAAGTGCAGTTTAAAAAGTTCATCCACACATGAATAACGATTTTAACTTTAGCTAAATTCCACATTTAACATAGATGTTTTCATTCCAATTCCAATTACCCTCAGGAGCACTTGTCATTTACAAGTCTATCCTATCTCACATAACACCATTATTATGCACAGGCCCAGTGTATAAAACCTTCACTATCGGAATAATGGATCTCAAAGGAGGTCATTGCCAACTCACAGGCCACTGTAACATGCCGTTAAATTGACACTCATTTAGCTTTTGTATGATTATTAAAATGCACAGCCATTACTGCAAAATGACCAAATGTCATTTTAACAACTAATCATTAGGGCTTGTCAGCTGGCAGCAGGTCCTACTGTAAGGACTGTTATCACGACAATTCAAGTTTTATATGCACATTTAAAATTTAAATGAAACAGCCCTTCAAATATTATAACTTACTATTAAAACTGTCATTTAGCTAAAGGGGTTTACTGTGCAAGCAACAAAAATATGTAACAAAAAAAGGTCACTAATATATGGCGCTCCAAAGTGTTCAAAACGAAATAAATAAAGATAAGCGCTTAGCGTCTCCTCCACACACATACGGCGTCATATCGAAGTCAGCGCAATAAACTCTCAGGAGTGCAACCACATCGGCAGATGCAAGATGCGAGCATGTTGTACACGTGTCCATGTGGGCGGAGTCAGATATTCGGTTAGAAAAAAATTCAGTGACTACCGAGGAGCGTTGCCCAAGTGAGAGTAGCCTCCTCGGACCCATTTATACCATGTGTTCAGCAGCATATTGGTGTCAAGTAGCCAAACAACCTGCTAAATAGAGGATAATTCACATTATATGTATTGCAACAATGTATTCATTGTGACTATTAAATAGTATTATAGTATTTTAATACCCTCCTGTTGCAATACATTTATAGTGAATTGTCCCCATAAATATTACATGAATTTGAATACTTCTAAATGCATATTGCATGATATCAAATTCATTGATATTAATTCAATTTGTTATATTTTCCTATTGAATTGTTGATGTTTTATTCATCCACATGAATATACCCTCAATCTGATGACAAAATGTGCTTAACTTGTAAAACAAAGAATTCAGAAAAATTAACAGATAACACCAAATTTGGGAAAAATTAAAACAGAAATCATAGGGCTCTATCAACGGTCTCGTCACCCAATATCTGAATGTAACTGCAGCAAGCGCCAGGCAGTACATAGAAGATGACGAGCCTAAACAGGCCAAAATTTACATGCTGGTTTATGATGTCTCCACGATACTAGTAGTTTTGGGGGTCCACCACCCCCACGTCCACCCCCAAATCCTAGGAGATACACTGAATAGTAAAAAAAAAAATAATTGCAGAGACTCTGAAGTCAACACATACAAAAGTTACGATATTCCTATATCAAGTGAAAGCAACAAGTGACAGCACTGTCTAAGGAAACAATACTGAGCGTGCATGCATTCTCATCAAAATGTAAATGAATGCAATATTATTTCAATATCTAAGTACCAACCATCTTTGCAATTGACCATGTCAGCAAATTGCATGGAACAAAAATACAAGCTAAAGTTCATAAAACTTCTCATTATTAATTCATATATTTCTTTTGCAGTTGTAATTGCATCATTTCCCTTTCACTCTTTACTGCTGCAATGACCCAGTTTCCCCTTTGGGACGATTAAAGATTCATCACGTCTTATATGAAGTAGTATTCGGCGGGCAATTGTCTGGCTACTTACGGCCGATGTGGAGGGTGATGGTGTCACGCCTCTCTCCGCGCGGGTCCTGAAAGCAGCTGTAGAGTCCGTTGTGGCTCAGGTCCACTTGGGTCAGAATCAGTCTGGGACCCTCTACACGGTGCTGGGCCTTCACATCCGTCCCGTTCACCTTCCATGACACTGATGCGTCATTGTCCAGGGAGCCGCACTGCATGGTGACGTCACTGCCCATTCGCTCATACTGGCTCCTAGCAACTGAAAGCAGACAGAGGCAAAGATTAAGTGTTAGTGATATCAGCTAATGATAAGTGAGATATCCGCGTGGTTAAATTGCTGCCCTCTGTGCACACTGGCTCCTAGCAACTGGAAGACAGGCAGTCCAAATCAAAGCTTTTATAATTATATCCCCATATACATTACTGCTTATTCTGGCATACCGCTTCCAAGCAACAAGAAACAGACAGAAGCGAAGACAGAAAAAGACTGTTTTCAAACTGAATATGGATAAATGGAAAGTATTATTTGGCTCATAGTTGAATTAAGACTTTTTAACTTTCAGCTTTGAGATGTTTGTTGATTATCTTGTTGCCCATGTAAATACTTGTATGCCATATTGCTCATAATTCTATTATTCTGCAAATTCGATATTTTGTCTATTTAATACTTTTATATATCTTTATATTTATATAGTTTTATGTTTGTCTATTATGTTACGCACCTAGTCACCAAAACCAATCCTTGCATGTATAAAAACTACTTTGTAAAAAAGCCGCTTCTAATTCTGATTTATTACTGTCCTATTGTCTGGTACTATTTTTGTACAGTTCATAAATAGTTCCGATTTAATTTCTTCTAAATTTTGCCAATTCTTTATAGTGAGTGAAGAATGGGAAAATATAGTCATAATTTGTTCCATACAGAAAGCCAGATTTGGTACCACCTGAGACCACGTGAAGAGGCACTGGGGGAAAACGCTATTTTTACCTGGCGAAAAATTGGAAGAAAGTCTTTCCTGACTTGTGTTATCTGTGTTGCCTTTAGCCTTCTATTAACAACCTCACTACTGACCCCAACACTGCCTTTGTCCATGGGATCAGAAAAGTTGTAGAGGCCGTGACCCCGGGTCCTAAGGGGTGTATGTGGGCCTAATGGGAGTTTTATCCAGGACACTGAGGTTAGCGGCCCTGCTCTGTTTATAAGTCCCGTGGGCCCTGTCAGGACCACACGGAGTGAAGACCGCAGATTAACACTTAACACCAAGGATCAACAGCACAACAAGAAACAACAATAAAATATTGATCCCGATCTTAGGAAAAGCCGCCGAGAAGAAAAAAAAAGTGCCCCCATTGGCCTGGGATCAAATGCTGTCAAGATCCTTGTCTTGCTCTGATGTCTCTTTCCCTGTCTTTCCCTTTTTCTGTCTGCCCCCTCCTTCCTTTCTTTTTCACTACAATGCCTCTCATTTTGCTGTTTTTCCACTTCCTTCCCTCAATCTCCTCAGACATGCCTCTTAACGCAGCTGATACAGATGTCAACCTAGTGTTTCATGTATATTTCATGTCCCATACCAGAGCCATCTATATTCAATAGGAGAAGATCCCTGTCCCCATTAGCATTAACCTGACACTGTTTGTTCTCTATCTGTCTTCCTTCTCTGTGTGTCGTTCATCTCTTCCCACTCAACCTCCCCAGCCCTTACTCTCTGCTCCGCGCCTTTCATTCATGCCATCTCTCTCTCTTTTTTCTGTTATCCCTCACTCCTTTTCCCCCTTCTGTCCATCCCAGTCATCTCCGGGCTTGTCCTCGCCATTTTCCCCGAGTCCAAATAATGTGCGTGCATATGCATGTGTGTGTCAAGAAATGCCAGTTTCCTTTGATCTCCTCCTCTGTCAAGTTACTTTGAACGGATGTGTGACTTTATTTACATAAAAAGTTATTTGCATCTTAGCAAAAAATCATACAGTTTGACTTTGATGTTGGCTTTGATGGTGTTGCTGGTGCCCTTGTGCTTTATGTGACAAGTGTGTGGAGAAAGAAGAGAAGACAGGAACTGAAGAGATGCTTTCCTGCAGCACATAATAATAAATGAATAATGCTACAGAATATGCCATTAAATCTACTAGCCCTGAAAATCCCTGCCTAAAATTCCTTTGCCCGCCTTTAGGTGGCATTAAGCTGTTGTCAAAGTAGCAGAGTGAAATTATAATTTTCTTCCAACTGATGTCATCAGAAAGAAGTATTTCTAAGCAGGTTTTCCAACAACAACAAAAATATCCCTGTCGAGGAGCACGCCCCTTTTTACAGCTTCTTTCTGCGAATGTCATTAGGGGTCCGATTCTCCGACCTCCTCTCATGCCCCCCCCCCCTCCGCTGCCACATCCTATCCTTCTTATCTTTCGTGTTACATCACTCTTTCTCTACCTCTGTCCTTTCCAATACCCATTCATCTCCCAAGCCAAAGCGCCTTCTCTCTCTATCTTGGTATCATTTCTGTCCTCTCCCTTTAACTTCGTCTTGTCTCTCTCCTGCCTTATCAAAGTTCACACAATCCTCCTCTCACTCTCCGGCAGTCGGTCTCTATCATTACCTCTGGTCCTCCACCCCTATCTCCTTACTTCCCTCCTTGCCATCTGCCTCTATCCATATTCTGCTTTGAAATTTAAGTTCCCCTGTTTTCCTCTGTCTTTCAGTCTGTCTCCTTTTTACTCTTTCCTTTACTGTCAGCTAGTTTAAACTCTAAACACACACTAATAGTAGGTATTTAAGTGTTTCCTTGACACTACAAAAAATATGGTATGTAAACAGAATGAACTAAATGTGAGGTTACATCTATGTTCAATCAGAAAAAATCTTTATAAGCAGTAACTATTTGCTCTCAAGCTAACAAGCCACATGCCAATGTTGTAAAATGTAAAATCCTATCCTTGCTCGTGTGCCGAGCTGTTATGCAAAGAGTTTTCATCAACTATGTGCTAAATGTTCCACAATGACATTTTCTGCAGCTCAGAGCTAAGTGTGGTAAAAGCCAACTCTTTTTGATTCTGATTGGTTTCAATTATTCTGACAAAACAAAACTTTGTTTTCCAATTTCAGCTGCTATTTGAAGACACGTCTCTGGCAACCAGACACATAAACAACAGGTAATGACTTGTGCCATGGCCGCAGAAAATACTTGTTTTGGGTTTTTTTTGCCTGGCAGGTGTTTATTTAAAATAAGCAATGCATTATAAACTGCCGGCGTGCACAGCAACAATTATTGCTGCTTGTTGCTACCCATCACATACTAAACCTCACTGAAAGGGACCTAACCATGGGTTTTTGGTTTGTAGTTTAGTTTGTCTCTCGGTACTTTCTGACTTCCCTACCCTGTATGTGGCTCTCAGCCCAAACCCATTTGTTTCTACTGAAAACAGATCACAAATACACAGTTTCATTTTCAAAAAGGGCTAAATCATTCTAAAGCCTAAAGTTATTCACTGTAGTTGTTTCCCCCCCCCCCTTTTTTTTATACCAACTATTACTCAAAGAGGAATAAATAATGCATTTGTTAGGGACTACTTTCAGCTGTGGATTGATATGATATGTCTCAGTGATGTGTTCTTAATAGTTTTTGGACAACAATGAAGGTCTATACCACAGAGGAAGTTTTATCAGACTTTGGCTGCATAGCCAATACTTGATAATAGGATCAATTAATTGCTGCTTTTGTTCTTTTCATGATATTTGTTGACAATATGAAAAATATAGAATATTTCCAACCTCATATTTTACCTTAAAATCTCTAATTTGAAAGTAGCGTAACTGGGCTTCAGAAATCTCAGTGAACCAAACACCATTACATGATTATTTTAGTGTTTCCAACGCCAACGTTTGTCTTTGCCTTTGTCTGTCCCTCTGTAAGTTATTCTCACTGTCCGTGTTTCCCTTATCTCATTCTCACTCTGTTTCTCTCTCTACCCACCTTTCCCTCTCCCCTCTCCATCATGTTTTCTCCCTCTTACCTTGAAAGTACCACCTCCCTCTTCCTCTTAATATCAACGAAACTTCAGCGTTCATCAGTGGTATATCACTTGCCATGAGTATTCTGCACGCATGCCACATATGCACAATACACCTTATAGCAACAGTGGACACACAAGCAGATACACTTACCAGTACACTTGTGTACACACTCGCACAGGCACCCTCACCACTCTGCATAATGTCCTCATGCCTCATCACCATACTGACAAGCAGGCCTAATAACCATAATGACATTCAGCTCAAGTGCTATTGATCTCTTGATAATAGACAGGGCATTGTAAGCAGTGTTAGAATACTGTTATTCCCTACCAAATGAGAATGAAAATCATCAATGTCTTTCACAAAGATTCAATTTGACTACTTTTGCTTATTATTCTACTTATTTATGTCAATGCCAACTGACAGGGCCCCTCATGAATAAACACTCCTGGAGGCAATCTGATAACTGAAGTTATTTTCAGTTCTTTTGCTAAAGTTTTTGTGCACTGTGACAGAGAGGTAGTCAGGTGCTTAAACCAGTGATGCAATAACGATTAAAAACAGAAGATAAACAATGACAGACAACAAATTGAGGACATTACATACCGCTGCAACTACAAGTGAATTGTATGTTTTTTAATTAATTTTTTCTTCTGGTTTGAGGGCAGAAAGGTCCAACATTGAACTGAAAACACCAAAGACATGCTACCTACATGTAAAATGTGTTTTATATTAACATTATTTGTTGTTGTTTTTTACTAAATAGCAAATCAATCATTTAAATGCATGCACCTCAGCACCGAGTCCATCATGCCAAATGATCATTGTACATGCTGCTCATACACATAAAAACTTAATGTAAGTCCGACAGGAATAAGACACTGGTGTGAATTTTATCTTTATATATATATATATATACATATATATGTTTTGGTTAGGAATATTTTTGTGGCAGTGTCTGTCGGAACAAGCTGGACTGGGATTATCGGGAATACACAACCCGTTTTGCACCATTACAGGCAAGTTAAACTTTTTTATTCATAGTGGGATTCTGCAGGGCACTGAGGGCCATTGCAGTTCTTAAACAGCACCGTCATGTTTTCCCAGAGCAGAACAATAAAGAGTCAGCATTATGTCATGTTGTGAGGTCTCTGGTGCTGGGGCCTGCAGGACATTACAACCACACACCTCTGTCCAGAGGCTATTTAAAGAATAATGAACACACACACATTTATAAAAATGCACAGGCATTGAACTGCACACATGGGTCCTTGTGCTGTTAACAAAACTGACACAAGTGATGAGCCACTAACACACAATGCCTCTGCACATACTGTATGCATGCCAAAGTCAAGCATTACAATTGTGGATATTAACAAATGCAAACACACACATGCAAACTCATACATACACTGTATGGACAAAAGTACTGGGACAGCCCTGTCTTGATACTTTTGGTAGGAGCCTTATTTCATGGGGTTGTCTTTGTTGAGGAAAAACGTAATGCTACAGCACACTATTTCAGACAATAGTTCTTCCAGCAGTTTGTGTTTGACCTTTTCCTGTTTCAATATGACTATGCCCCCGTGCTCAAAGCCACCTCCATAAAGAAATGGTTTTCCTAGTTTGTTGTATAAGAACTTAACTGGCCCGCACAGAGCACTGACTTCCACCCTATCCAACACCTTGAACTAGAATGGAGATTACTAGCCAGGCCCTCGCGTCCATCATCAGTGTCTGACCTCGCAAATACTCTACTGGATGAATGGGCAAAAATTCCCACAGACACACTCAAGAAGAGTGGAAGCTGTTATACAGTAGCTGCAAAGGGGGGATCAATTCCATATTAATGCCTACAGATATAGAATACAACCATGTGCGTTCAACACACCAGTGAAGGTCAAGACAAGTGGATAACGGCTTTACACCACCAGATAAATATGGGCAGACACTGGTAGAGGAACAGAAAGTCAGAAACAGAAAGAAGCTGAGAAGGGAAAGGATGAGAGGAGAGTTGATGATGATGACAGATTTTGAGATGCAGTGAAAAGTTGTCAAGAGAGATGGAGACAGAGAATCAACGTTGTGTTGTTTGCTTTATGTGAGCAGAAGGACACTCCAAAATTCATGTCTTCACCCTTTGCATCTTGATTAACTGTAATTCAACTAGAAAGATCAATTAAGGTCAAATTACCATTAGCCAAGTGTCAGAGAGGATATTCATGAGAACAAGTAGCAGCACTGTTTGATTAGCTGATTAAACACTGGCTAGAATTACTTGCTCAAACATCAAGTGCCATCGGGCACGGCATTGTTATACTACCTTTCCACAGCAGCATCATCAAATGTCTAAAGATGAAGTGAGAACATTGACTTTGAGGAAGAAGCTAGCATAAGGCTTACTGAACTGAAAGAAAGGCTTCAAATACTTGGATACAGCGATGGATGGAGGGATGGAAGGCATCAAGATCAAAAAATATTAGACTTTATTGAGTCATCCTTGACATATTTGTAGTTGTGTGTGGTCAAATGAATTGTTATTGCAGTGGCCATTAAAGGGAATGACAAGTTGTATTGTCCAGCTGACAACACACATATTGGTTGTTTTGTGAATCAATAACAAATGACCCTTTTAGTTGTTAAGGCATGAGGATTTGTTATCCTTCTGTCACCACTGTTTCACTGATTTCAAAACAACCATACCCTCTGGAAAAAGATCATCAAATAGTGCTTCATCAAATAGAGACTTTTAAAGGCTACAAATGTCAACTTTCAAAATGACTTTTTGACATTTTCTCTTTACAAAGTTGTTGCATTTTTATTATAAATGTAAGGGAATAACATCTCCAATCACATGTATTCATTGCAGGGAGCTCAGTGACATTCACACAGACTCAGATATGTATAAGCAGAGATATATCCTACAACGACAAAACCCACACAACAGAAACACACACCATCTTAACTAGATTAGAATACTGATGAATTTTGATCGTGGAGAACCAGCTATGTGAGTCTGTGTGTGCATGTATGCGCTTCAATTTACACGATTTCTGCCTCTCGTTCGTACGCGAGTACATCTGCATCTACCACTTCACTTGTCCGTGCATGCATGTGTGTGTTTACAGCGCGTGTTTGTGTGAGTAACCGGCTCTAAGTTATTATCCGACTCTTCAACAGCAGCGTGAAATGAAATTGAAGTTCGAAGCCAGATTTCTGATTTACCATCTCAAAGTGTTATATTCAACATGCTTGTGGTGGTGCACTTGTGTGTTCAACTGTGATTGTGTGTGAATGTTTGTCTGCGACGTGTGCAGTTCTTCCTGTGTGTTTGTGTAGCTTTCTTTGTGGATTCATTGGCATGTACATATCAGACCATGTCGCTTTCCAGCCGGGCCGTAACTCACCAGCACATTTATCGGCGAATCGCATTTGTATGCCTAAGGGGAGCCGTGTCTTTTGAACGTCCAACAGTAAAATATTGGATCGGCAGAAACACAGAGATAGAGCCCAGGTGAATTATCAGTTTAGGTTTAGAAGATCAAATTTTTTTCACTCAGTGGCTGCACATTGCTGCTGCTGCCTGGGCCACAAGCGCACACAGCTGAACAGTGATTGGTAGAGCAGAGGTTATCGATCTCATTTTCTGGAGAGAGATACTTTTCTTTCTTCTTCAATGTTTTCACTTTAATTTTGAAATTGAAGGCTTGGCTTTTATTCCGTCTCTGTTTGAGCAAAAGCCTTGTGTACTTCCCTCAACCTCTGGGTTGACCCATTGTATGTTTTTTTGGAAATTGACATCTTAGAAATAACCCAGCTTTGATTTTACATGCTCTTCTTTAAGCTTTCAGGTTAATCAAGTACTAAAATGTTAATGCATGAGAGGATTAGGAGTAGCTTTTAGAAAACCATCAGACACAAATCTGGCTATATTTTGTTCCTACCCCTTAACAAAAACTCTTCTAATGTCAGAAATTAGATGAGGAATATTACCACAACTGGAAAAACGTATTACACATAATCAAAAGATGTTTGTTAAATAGCTGAGGAGCTTTATTTGGTAGACGATCCCCTTAATAGTTAGTTATTCAATTAGTTATTCAATTTAGAAATACTTAAACTAGGTTACAAGTAGAGCCCGACCGTATCGTTTTGCAGATATTATCGGCTGATATAAGCTACTTACAGATATAACAGCCGATATGAGTATTAAAAAAGAGAAACAGAGAGTCGGATCCTTCCTTCATGTCATGAGTGTTGCATAGTGTGCCCACCAGAGGGCGCACTGCAGCTCCTCTGTTCAAAACACTGCAGCACCATAGAACAAAACATCAGGTGACCGCAGTCTACCCAAGCTCAGAGCCTGTGTTCTGACGATTTATGCTACCTTATCGAAAAATACTACCTTAACGTCTAACCCAAACCCTACCCCTAACTATTAGCCCTGCAAAGAACTGCCAAGAAGCACATCTAGATAGGTAGCATATATCGACAGAACACTGCCTCTGCCCAACCTACGTGAGGAGCTCCTGGTAGCTCTCACAATCACTGTTCACGGTGAGTTGTTAATTTGTCACACAAATTACATGACTTAAATAATAATAAAAACAGCCCCTATCACTTCTCCTGTCCTGAAAACATTCATCAGACTTGCTAACCATCCCGTTTTTCACTGCACTCTCCCAGGTCAGAGCAAGATGTTACAGTAGGTGAGTGGTGGAGGTTCACGTTACGCTGACAGACGTGATTGTAGATTTATTCTGAAACAGTGCGGCACTTCTAGTGAACGGTCCTCTCATTTCTCCCTAGTTCATTACTTCTAAATATTGTTTAACATAACTTACAGCACCTAACGCTGCCCGCTGCAAAATTAACCACAAAGCCAATGCCGTGTTTATCAGTGGAGGAGCGCTAACGTTAATGAGCGATTAAACTGTAGTGTTTGACATATTCTCAATATATCTGCAAGCTGCTCGTCTCTAGTTCCAGTCAGCATGTCAGAAATGATTAAACCAGAACGGACTTGTGAATAAACGAGAGCTGTACAAGAATCTCATACGGCTTCCTGCCTAACAAAATTCTCTAACGTTAACTCTTCTTTTGAATGTGAGACGTTACTGTGAAATCTCAAAGTTGCAGGTCTTCCTTGTAGACGGTCATTTAGTAGTTTCCTCTGTGTCATGGCAGAACTAACAGTCCCATGGGAAGCAGGAATGGAGGCAGCCTTCGAACGGAAGAAAGATAAGTACTCAGAGCTGGCAGCTGAGTGTGGAAGTTGGCTGCAGAGGCTTTGTGTGATCATCCACCCAGCGCTTCCTAAAGACCATCAATGGGGCAAAGTTGAGGAAGACCATAAGGGAGCTGACTGAGGAAGCAGAGAAAGGGAGTTTCTGGCTTTGGTTGAGGAGGAAAGATAATGCGTGGGGTAGGCAAGAGTCTTTACTATACTAGGGTCAGTTGCAGGGGGTGGCAGGGAGACGCCGTTGCTCCACCATCCCAAGATGTTCTGGGAATAATGGAGCAAAACATCAATGAAGGGTGGCTCCCAGCTGATGACCCTGCAGCTGACCTGATGGCACTGTCGGAGGTGCAACAGGCACTTTTTGCCATGCAGGTTTTCCTGTGCTGATACACGTGTCACTGTATCATAGAGGGGATGTTTTAGAAAGTTGTCATTGTGGCAGACTATATGTAAGGTAGGCCTAATAACTATTGCATGACAAAAAAAAAAAAAAAATATATATATATATAAATAAATTATTTGCCTATGTAGAAGAGCCCTGTTTATCATTATTATTATAGCAATGACATTAGATAGGATATATGGTATTATTCGTAGTAGTAGTATATGCGTCATTTTTATAGTTTCTGTTTTGCTGGCCCTCACAATGTACTATTTACTTTAATGTTCATTAGTAGTAGTACTCTATAATTTATAACAAATCAGATATTAAAAATTTTTTCTGTAGTTTTATTTGACTTTATTTGATTTATCAAAACCTTAATATATTTTGTTGTACTTTTGTTCAATAAAAACGTTTCTTTTTATACTGCATTATGTCATGGTAAGTCTAAACATAACAACATTTTAGGGATAATCTTTGTTTATGTCATGCGTTTCTTAAAATAAGGGGAAAAAAACAATATCGGCCGATATATTGGCGGATTGTGGGATTTAAAAAAAATCTTAAAAATCCCATATCGGTCGGGCTCTAGTTACAAGTCAGATAAATACTGAATTACTGTATTTAGTTAGGATAAATAGAATAAGTATAAAGAACAAATATCATACATGGGTTATTCAGGTCTGATTGGGCTGTTGCTAAAGGCCTCTGATCCAATACCTCCTCTAGCCTTCACTTGCCTTTTCATTGATCCATGAGCACAGGCACTCCACTATCAAAATCATTTCCACCATTATTTCATATCATTATGCAGCCTTAATCCATACATATTGACTAATTCTTTTCAAATCATGTTCACTAGCATGCCAGCTCAAACATGGTTTTGCTTGAATCTGAATAGTAAAGAATAATATTTAAAAACAACACTGGCA
The DNA here is from genome assembly GCF_021292245.1 of Micropterus dolomieu. NCBI lineage: Eukaryota > Metazoa > Chordata > Actinopteri > Centrarchiformes > Centrarchidae > Micropterus > Micropterus dolomieu. The sequence goes on along the minus strand of NC_060162.1, from coordinate 21,130,384 downwards.
GAAGTCAGAAGGTTAGGCTTGTTGACCAGAGAAAGGCCAAAAACAACAATCACGAAGATTATTACATAAAGAAAGCAGATTTATTCTTATTTAGCAGCGCTATCATTAAGGTTGCTGTCATTGGCTATAGGCATGCCATCTAAATCTGTAATAACTTATATAAGGTTAAGAGGGAAACAATTACCAGGTGTTTTTAGTTATTCTGTTGACTTCTGCTCAGGTCAGAGTTGGGCAATGCTATGTTGGGAATAAAAAATATGTTGATGTGTCACAGTAAAGAAAGCACAGGTGTAAATAATTAAATTAATGACGGCTGAATTCCATTTCACTGCTTCAGTTTCAGGGTCCTGATAATGTGCGGGCTGGCTCGCTGTCACGACTGAAGCACTTTAATAGAACGCAGCCATCGTTAATGTTATTAGTAACACCTGTGCTTTTCCTACTGTGACAAGGCAAAGGCAAGAGGTCTGCTGTGAAAAAGGCATTAAATGACAAAATAACAAAAAATGTTTTCTCTCTGCTGCTTTTGATAATTGGCTTATTGACTGGTGGGTAGCACAAAATTGCAAATATCATTTTGGGCTCTTGGGACTGGGCAACTTTTACTATTTATTTTAGACATTTGAATCATTAATCAGTTAGTTTGAAATAATGCCTACGGGTCCTGAGCTGAGGTCTAATCAGCCAAAAAAGGTAACACCTGCGTGGGTTTACTATGAGAGTGCTGTCTCTCAACAATAATGAATCCAAGATTAGATGAAATGGACAGTGCTTAATATTTGCTGACTGTCTCAGTTTTATATCACTGTGATTAATATTACACTTTATTTTGGACTATTGATATTGTGGAACATGTTGCTGGCATTTTAAAGACTAAACAAACCAATCAATTATCAAACAATTATTACTGAGAGATTAATGAAAATAATCATGACTTGGAGCACTAGTAATGAATCTTCATATCATTTTCTTACATTTTTGGTTGAAATGTGCATAATTCACATATTTCTTTTGTCACCACCCTGTTTTCTAATCATTTTTTTTTTTTACAACCAGACAGACTTTCTTGCCTCAGTCAGCATCTGGCAGGCTGGTTAGGCAGGTTCCTCAGATGCTTCTATGAGGTATGACACAGCAAAAATGCTAAACTCCCCCCAGCGATTTATAAGACAGAGATCCGATTAACTGCTGTATGACATAATACGCGTAGCAATAAAACTGCTGTTGACACTTTCACGGCTGTGCACATATTAATACACTGATACAGATGCTCTAGGTTCACATGCAGTCTATGCTCACACACACACACACACACAGGCCACACAGGCGCCAGAAAACATACTCGGATACAAGTATGCACGGACTTACACACTACCGCGTCCACCCACACACGCGCTCTCACACATACGCTTCCGCTGCAAACATCTTGGAATTAAGTTATCACTTTATCCTCTCCTGTCTCTCTTTCCCACAGAGAGATTAACATTCACTCACTCTCTCTCTTTCTCTCTCTCTCTTTTTCTCTCTCTCTCTCTCTCTGCATTTGCCTCTCCTTTCATGTGAGACAGCTGCAGCTGTGTAAGTGTTTGTGTGTGTGTACATGTATGTGTGTTTTCTGTGCATGTGTGTGTATGAGTCAGTGTACCAACGCTCAAATACGTCAACTTCCTGTCTCCTTATCTCGCCGCACATGTAGATGTACAGTGTCGTGTTTGTGTGTGTGTGCGTGTGTGTGTGTCAGTCTGATCATTGCCCTAGTCATCTGACTTGTGGAAGACAGAAAGATTTGCAGGCAACGGGGTTAATTGATACTTTACATTTTAGATGTCTATGTTCTGGGAGGAACATGGAAGCAGGGGAGATAAGAGGGAGTGTAAAAGCGGAGGAAGAAGTGGAGAGAAAGAGAGATGAAGTGGAAAGATGAAGAGGAGAGAGCAGTTAGAGGAAAGGGGGACAGCACAGGAGGGAGGAAGAATTGTTGAGAGCAAGCAAGGCAGTTAATATTTTACAAGCCTGGATTAGAGAGGTCATGAAATGAGGAATGGGAGAAGGATTCCTGAGAGTCAGCTATGGGGAGATGGAGAGAAAAGGAGTGGGGCAGCTGGATAACACTGCTTTGATCAGAAACATCTGTAGGTTTCACGGCGGACGGAGAGCGAGTGGTGGGAGAGAAATCACTGCATCCTGCTTCATCTTTTGTCTGGACAGGTTTCAGCATGACCTGCTATCTATGTCTGGTTTCCTTTTCTCTCTTAATCAGCTTGCGGTTGTTCTTAAAGCACCACATTTGTGGTTTTGCATGTTTTAACTTTAGCTACAAATCACATATATATGTATTGCTTGTGAGTTGATTTCTTCGGAAGGAGCGGATTGGTTTAAAATGATTTTCACCGACATTTGACTACCTGCTGCAAGAGGACACTGATTGCCACGGTTTAATAATAAGCAAGTTTCCGTGCAACGTTGATGACTCAGAAAAGATTTCAGGCAATAGAAAGTGAAGAGAGAAAATGGGAAGGCACAATGAGCTACTAAGTATGTCCCTCTAAGTAAAAAAAATAAATAAAACAAAGCATGAAACTACTGAAGTGTTGATTTCCACCCAGGAGTTGAAACTATTCTTTTTTTATTATTTCCTAGTAAAATCAGTAAACAGTATGTACTAGTGCGTAGTACTACGTGTGTATTACTACTGACCTTTTCCCAAATTACAGGTTTCTAAATTGATTTCCGCTGGTTTCCATTCCTTCCACTATGTTATGAGAGAGAAGTTGAGTCTTGCTCGGCATAGGCGATCCATCATAGTGAGCATTTCACCCCCATTATTTCTTGTCACATGAGCAAAGAACCTTATCTAAACATCTAATTTCCATTTTGTTGACCCCTCATGACGTTAGACTGGCTGTCTCAGCTCACAGAAGACTGTAATTGCATGGTTTTGGAAGAGACATGAATGAATATTCAAACCCATAATTCTTATTTGGTGCATTACCAAAGTGAAATACATATGTGAATATGATTTTTAGAAGAAAACCAGAAAAAGCTTAATTATATGAAGGGCACCATCACTGGCAGCGTTGTAACCCTCAAAAAAAAGGGATGAGATTATTATCTACTTTTACAATGAACCATGTATTTAATAAATATGTTTTCTGAGTCCCCTCAGGCAAGGCTGTATAATAATGATAATCACACATAAGCCTGCAGAAACCTCCCTCGCAGTTCTAATCTTATTGTTTAATAACATGGCTAACATCACCTTAAGCCTTCCCAGAGAGCCAAACTCTGAAGGTCACTGCTAATACTGCGCCAATCATTTATTAAACCAAATGGGGGAATACAGACGGAGATGAAACAGTGAGAGTAAAAAAGATAAAGAGAAGAAGACACTACAAAGATATAGGTGCGATAAAAGTGGGAATAGAGAGAAACAGAGGGACATAACAGGAGAGCAAAGAAGGACAAAAGGAAAGAGTAAAAGGCATATGAGAGGGGTCATGGAGGAAGTTAACAAGGGGATAAGACAAAGTATGAAGTGATAAGTGGGCAAAAGGGGAGATAAAGACGGAAGGAAGGGTTTCAGAGGGAGAGATGAGAGAAGAGGCACGGACAGCGAAATGACCGCCTTAATTAATGGACTGTAATATATGACAATATCCCTGGGTTCCAAGATAATATCAGCAAAAATTACAGCCTTCATCACGGGCACACTGTGCAAATATACCGCGACCTTGACAGAGGAACTGCAGTGGCAGGGAAATTTGAAAAACTCTTGACAGGAACTAAACGCGTCTTGCCCGCAATAAAAACTTATGATGGTTCCAATTATGAAAGAGGTTGTTGAAAAACACTGAGTCTTTTTCCCCCCAACTTTAAAATCTGCTACTATCACTCTGGTGCAGAATCCAGGCCAGCTAAATGTATTGTTTAAGTGCTATCATTTGGTTTGCTAAGTTGACTTAAACACATTATTGATTGTTATTTTGATTTATTTGAGGAGTTCATTTACAAAATACTTTACAATTTATTAGGCAATATATATTACTTAGGTTTTCATCTATAAAGTGGATTGCTGGTGTTAGAGTGTTCATTTGGTCAAACATTAAATTGTTCCATCCTTATGCAATCCTTAAAAAGAGTCCCATCATTTGTTTTAATTTTGTGCTATCAATTTTATTAAGAGCGTGGTGTCATAGTTTGGTTAAATGCTTCGGCATGAAATTATTTAAATACACAGCCTAACATCTTATACAGGCAGTGGGTGTGGACACAGGAGTGTCCAAGTCTCTATGGAGGTGTCTACGTGTTCTCGAGCAAGATAGCCAATCCCAACGTAGTCTGCTGCAAAATATGTTTACCATCAGCAATTCTGTTTAAAGCAACATAATGCCGGTAAAAGAATTTAATGCTATACATGAAGTAGTTTGATGTGACGCAGTGCAGCAAAAAGTAAGAATGTGGGATGTTGAATGTGTGTCTTTGTGTTTGTCTCTGTCATTCCAGGCTTGTGTCCCATTTCATACTACCAGTAAGTTGCTGACATTTTAGTTGGAAGTGATATAAGGCACCACAAGTATATATACAGCAGGATTAAGAGGTAAGTGAGTGTTGGTGAATGGATGAATATTTCTTCTCCATGACAAATACATATTCATGTACAACCTTAAAATCTGATCATTCAAGTTCTTGCAATGTCTCTGCAGAGCTGACAAGGTAAAAATCTAGTTTTAGAATTCTTTAAAAATTCATATTAATAATAGGTGAAATTTGGGGAAGAATAACTGAAAAAGTAATTTATGTGTATAGTATCATAGACATAAGCACATCTCTGCATGTGGAATGCATATAACTTATTTCTGTGCTGCTGCTGCTGAACTCCAGTGTGCAGTAGCTGCCACGGAGCTATCAATCACCCAACACTTGGAACAGCAATCAGCCTAGTTGCCAAGCTGTTGCTGCAGCAGCTAAATGGATCGCGGGCACAACTCCACCCCACAACAGTGGAGCTTCTAGCATTATTTTCATTGTTATTTGAGTCAGCAATCAAAGGGCTACCATTTCAACAGGGACTCGAGGCTATTTCCCTGTCGCCACAGCGCTTCAGAGAAATTCCAAATGATTTTTTCCATCACCCTGAGCTTTCAGTGTCGGCTGAAGGTTTTCCAAGTACTGGTAGGTAGCGAGGGACCCGCATATGAGTAGCTCTGAAGCTGCAATCAATCACGTGTGACTGTGGAAATCTAACTACCGCGTACAGCAAGACAATACACACAATGTGTGCACACACCGATGTGCACAGAATCGCGTACACACACATACCTTCATACTTAGATATGTGCATGTCCACCTGCTCTCCACTACCACAGGTGCACTCAGACACACAACAAGCAAGGCGTGATGGGAAAAGAACTGCTGCCGGGTTCAGCAGCTGCAAAAGACACAGTCGAATCTGTAATCCAAGCGAGCACGAGAACGCACAGATTACTACTCCCTCTCCCGAGCTTTACTCTGGCATGCTATGAAGCGCTGAAAAAAAAAATGGTGTAAAACAAATAACTTTAGAGGAGCCCAGCGGCGCACGCACAGGGAGATTTATTTGAACTAGAGCAGAGCGTGTAGTGTTGTTGCACTGTCCTTGATGCAGAAGTTTACTTATAATTTCACACTCGTCATTTGTCAGAGGAAGACTAATGGTGAAAATCATTATCGGCGAATCCTTTTCCCCGACAATCCGCCCTCTCTTTCCAGTAGCCCTCATAAATACTCTTGACTTCAAAGACAGACTTGACACAGAGTGGAGAGTACTCTTTCAGCGGTGGAGTTCTTATGAGCTCAAAGGAATGTAGGTTAATTAATGAAGTAGGTATAATGATGATTAGGAATAATGACCATAACTATAGCAATCATATTAAGATCAAAGTCAGAGCATTTTGTTCGTCTAATCAGATCCGTTACGGAAATCAGAATCCAATTTCATAGAGATAAAATGTTTGTGAAACATACATCTGTGGGTGAGCAACACACACACACACACACTCACTAGCAGAATAGAAAGCAGCACTAAGGTGTAGGCACATGTAGCCCACACGCACAATATAGAGAAAGAGACATCACAGCGAAAAATGTGTGTTTTGCAGCTACCTGTCTATCATTGTAAACATATGCAATGTGCCCGTGTATGCATGAATATGTGGAAGATGTTTGTAGAGTCATGCTGAGTGTGCATATCTGTACAAAAACATGCAAATACACATGTAGAAATGTACACAAACACCCTTCTGTCTAAAGAAACATCCTCACAAGTCAACAGTAACACACACGGCACACACAAACATGCAGGTTTTCAGGAAAAGGGCAATTTGTCCTGCTTTTATCTCAGTCCAGGTGGGTTTGAATCAATGTGAATAATCTTCTTGGACTTGGGAATGGGAGTCCGATAATCCAAAGCTTGAACTTGGAGCGTTTTCTCTTTAATGCAAACCATGTGCATCTCTTTCTCTCTTTCAAGATATATGGGAATTAATTAAAATATGCTCCCCAATGCACTAAATATAAACTGTACAGCACATAGGCAGCAGCTTTGGTGAAACAGTGCTGAACAGACGGTCAATAACAAGCGGAAAGAAGTGGCCAGAGTAGACACAGCCAGAATCGATAAGACTTCTACCTTAATGTACCAAAAGTCAGTCGTTTCTTCTTTCTTTCTTTATTCCTTCTTTCTCTCTAAGGCAGGCGATCTGATACTGAGCATGGGTCAGAGCCAGTGAAGGCCTCTGCTGTCTTTTAAAAAAATGTTTTGGCTGTTATAGGTAAGAAGTGAAAGAGCAGAGACAGAATAGTACCGTCATCATCATTGTCGTGATTACAGCAAATATGTACACACAAGATGTCTTTTTTCAAATTAACCTTCATTTGTATCGTCATTGTGTCTCTCTGCAATAGACACACACACACACACACACACACACGATACACACACACACACACACTCTCATGGCCACAGGCAGGTCAGCCTTTTTTGCCGCAGACTGAAACCACAAAAATGCAGAAATGTCAAGAGCTGTAACAACAGCACAACCAAATGGGAGAAATTAAGAGGCTTTGTTGGTGCTTAGAAGGAATGTCAAAACACATGTTATGGATGAGTGTGTGAAGTGAGGGCTCTTTGAAAGAGACAGAGGGGATATTTCCATGTGTTTCTATAGCAATGAAATGAAAATCTGCATTAAAGTACATGCTGATAACACATTCACTGAAACACCAGCACGCTCACGCATGGCACACATACATACAAAGACACATACTGTAAGTGTGGATGCTTGCACAAATAAAAAACACGTGCACCCCCCCCCCCCCATACACACAGGGTTAGTTACAGGCCTCTCTGCTTCAGCAATAAGCCTGTCTCAAGTCTAGCTATAATGACATCCAGGTATGTTTGCTCTTCATTTTACACGGCTCATCGCAGCTCCAAACAGGGTATCGGGGGGGGCTCTTTGTGCATCTGTGTGCTTCAAACGTGTACTTTTGTGTATACACAGAGATCACTGTGTCCTTGTGCACATCTGTATGGCAGTGTGTTCTTGCCAGTACGCTGCTTTCTCCATGTGTGCGCTGCCACTATGTTTGTGTGTTTGTTCCATTGTGTATGAGCTCACATAATCAAATTTGTGTCCTGTGCGTGTGTGTGTGAGCTGGCAGGACTTTGTCCACACGCGTAGACAGAGTCTTTCTCCTCAGCTTGTTGACATTCCAGTAGCTTGGCCTCTCCGTCTGCTCCAAACTCTCCTCTCATTCAAAACAGATCTCCCCTCTCTCTGCTACACACACACACACACACACACACACACATTTTCGATACATTATCCTACCTGCTACCTTCTTATTGAAAACACAACTTGAGCGTACACGTTCCCCCTGTCCTCTATCGGCACATGCTTGTTAACTTCATCTTTAAGATTTGTGGGCGCAGAGTATGCACTTCACTGTACTGTACATTGTGAATGAGGTAGGTGGCAAGATGTTTACCATTACTGTGTCATGTTCACTGTTGCTTTATAACATTAAAACTGTCTTTCCAGCAGAGACAATGTTACGTGGCTCTCTGTGTCCCTCTCACACTCTCACAGTTGAGACTTCACCTCGTGGTTCCCAATGAGAAGCTATTAATGTTCTTGTTGTTGTCATTCACCTAGCTCAAAGCTCTTTAGCCGAGCCTCAATGTTGCTGTCTTTACCTAGAGTTTAATTTTGGAACATTCATTTAAAACTGCAAACAAACACCAGCCTCGTAGGTGTCTCGTTACATTGTCCAGTTACTACAAGTTAATCCACACCTGCGAAGAATCAGAATTGGGAATGGCCGTGGTATAAAGATGAAATAACCAGATGGGAACGTCTGATTTTTGGCTTATAGAGGTCAAAGTAAATTACCAGAAGAAATAACAAAGGAAAAAATTACGTTTGGGAAATGTACACTATATGATACCATTTTTTCCCTCAGCACAGGCATGCACACTTGCTCATTGAAAGGCATTTGCACACTGTATCTTGATATTGAAGGCATGAGCGTACATGTCTTAAACCTGTAGTTGAAGACAGGAGAGCTCATGTCTCATGTGCTTGTTGAAGGAAGGGATATTCAACATTTCCATCCTCTTGAGCACATATGAGCCTGCATGGTTTACCTTTCTACTATAGGCAGGAGTGCTCTTGACGAAAGTCTGACAGTGAGTAATGAGGTTTCTTCCAAAAATGAAAAAAGTCCACTATTTTAAAAATATATGAAAGTCACAAGTACAGCGAAAGAAAGTATATGAAGAAAATAATGTCTTTTTTAGCAGTCAGTAATGAAATGAGAATACTTATTTTAACAGTTTTGAATTCATAACACACTTTTCTTTTGATAATGCCTGTATTAAACTGGAATTAAGTTATGCAAGTTTAATCACACCTGAATATTACAAATGAAAACTGCCAAATGCATGTTCAAAAACAGACTTTGTTATAGACATGTTTCAATCTGACTTCTCAAGACCATGAGGTGACAGACCATAACTACATAACTTAAACACATTGATTTAAGAGAAGAAATAAGCCATGGAAACTGTAAATAAAAAGAGACAGGTGTGACTTCACAGGTCTGGAGTAGAATGAGGTAGTATTTTTGCAGCAGGTTTGGTCATTTTAACCACAGTGGCCAAATACAGCTTATTGTTCTGCTTTTAAAAAACTTGATTGACAATGTTTGTAGAAACAATGAACGTACAAGCTGCTGCTGTGTGCGCACTAATTGCTTCAATTTGGGTAGTGCTCTAAAGAGAGAAAGGCTCTTTCCTGTTGTGTAAACTGTAGGTGTTCTGTTTCTATTATGGCCATTGCAGTTAAGTGGGGCAGTTAGCACTGAGGATGTGATGAGTCAGAGGAGTCCCACAAAGACAATTGTGCTCAGAGTCAAGAAATAACACATCAGAGCTGTTGCTTCTAAATGTCAAAGTATCCATGAGAAAGCTGTGCTTCGTTATCATGACTGCTATTGTGTCTTCCCTGTTATTGTATTTCAGACGGATGTGAGCGTGTGTAAAAGTCAGGGATTAAATCTGGGCCCTTTCTCCTGAAGGACCTCATGACCTTCTCAGAGAAATGAATTGAATGTATGAGAGGGCAAAAATGTATGAAGGAAGTGGAAAAAGGTAGAGAGCAGATGTAGTGAATGTCGATATTTTGGAGAAGGGGGGAGAAGGTAAAAGTATTTCTTAGCTGAATTTGCACATTGAAAAGGCTGGAACTGATACCCTCTTGTGCCACAGACCTGATCCACCCAACAGCTGTGATGTAAAGTTCAAGAAACCCTACAAAAAAGACATCAATTGAAGATCATATTGGACTGAAACATCATATGCAAGTTAACAACAGCTAATGTTTTATTTAATTATGAGAAAGACATCCCCTTGCATCTGTTTTTTTTAATAGCTTGCAAACACCACTGACCACCTGTTCATCTCTTAAACTACTTTTATATTCAGAAATGTGTGGAAATTAAATCATGTACGTCTACGTACTAGAGTAATGTGCAAGTTTTGACCGCTTTCAACATGGCAGAAAATTTTGGCAGGGTTGACCAGAAAGCATGCATTATTTTCTGATAACCACACAGTTCTGTTGTAAAGGTTATTAGTTTCAGTTTCTTATACTTATTTGGAGTAATGATACAATGTTTACGCTACAGATGACAAAAATGCTGTAGTGGCAGCACAAAACATTGATATATCTGTTGTAATTTGATGAAAGTTGCTGTGATGTGAAATGGATAATACACTCTGTCCCACGCCGTTATGAAAGATAATGCTCTGCACACTTCACATGTTAATTATTTACTTCTGAAACCGAGTGATTTCTGAGAATATGTCATTGAGTTTTTACTTGGCCATAAAGAGCCATACTGACACTCTCAAAAAAACGTGCTCACTGTAAAACACATTTCATGCAACATACAGACATGCAGAGTCCTGCGGTACAGAAGTTGAGAAAACAAATGGGTGGTCAGACAAAGTCCAGGGCAGACAAACGGCATCAGACAGTGGTCAGATTGACAAAAAGAGAAAATCAATATGAAAGAGTTAAGCTGGTGCCACTTCAATAGTGTACTCTGGCCTCTGTGTGTCCATGTTGCAGCTAAGCCTCTACTGCAAACAGAGAATCTTTGTCTCGTCCTATCTCTCACACATATACAATATAATTACACCCATACACACAAATTGTAAAAAAAACAAGTATGAAAAAAAACTAATTTATTTTTCATTATTTGTCTTTTATCAAGCAAAAATGGCAAACATTCTCTGGTTCAAGTTTTTGAAACATGAGATTTTTTTTCTGTTTTATATCATTTGATACTAAATACTTCTGATTTTTCTGAAGTAACTGGAAGACCTCACCTTATTTTTCAACATGGCTACCATGCCTAGTTATAGCCCAACATCCGCCCTCACAAATGCGCAAACACCTTTGCTGTGACTTAATTCAGAAACTTCCATTTGTGTATGTAGTACACTGTACACTTAATACTTACTTGCAGCGAGAGGATCATTTTTGGCAACATTTTACCGTGATTGTTACTTACCAAAATATCTGGTGACTTTTTTGTTCACTTGAGTTGAATGAATAAAAATTTACATAGTTTTGCTTTTACTTGTGCATGTGCAATTGCAACTTGCTGTAGCAAGTTTTGGGCCTCCGCCTTCTGCTATATAGTCAAGATGGCAACCACTGATGGTGAAAAGTGTCCAGAGTGCCACACTCAACTTTTTGACTGTCATGACTACACCATCCGGGCACTGCCATAATTGTCAGCGTGAATGCATTTGTGCACTCAAAATAGCAAGTGTAAGTATGGAAGAGTGCGGATTGAGATACAGCTCTTGTTCAGTTCTTCTATGTACAAAAACATATACACAACTTCAGATGCACACATGTGTCTTCAAGGACAACAGTGCTTGTGTTCAGTCCAAGTTAATATCACGCCATAAGCTCTCTTTACAATCATGTACTGGTTCTCTTTGGGTTCTTGTGCGCGTGTGTGTGCTTGGTTGCGAGGGTTGTTAGACACTTGCATAAGGTGGATTTCAGCAATGCTGGCCAGTAGTGATAAGAAGCCTAAATCTCCTAACCATTCTCACTAAGGCCATGGGCTTCATCTATAGAAACTGCAGCTTCCATCAAAGGACAACAATAGGGCATGTGAAAGCATGTGGGAAAAAGGGTGGAGGAGAGGGAGTTTTGTTCCTTTCTCTTAAAATCTCATTTATCTTTGCTGAATCAAGACGTGACACAATATTATAATACAGTTATATCAAGGAAACAATTATTTCTGCTTGCTGCGTTATTCTGAAAAAACATGTTTCACCAAATGCGTGTGAATTGGGTTTTGTGTTTGGCTACAAAAGCAATTCAATGCTACGGGTTTGTCTTGTTATTAGTTTAGGATTAGGGTTAACCTTTCCGAAAGTGTGCAGAGCAGAGTGAGAAGCAGGAGCAAAACAGTAGCGGGGACTGAGATATGCACTGTAAAATTGTGTGGTTCCCTTCTGGCGTGACACAAACACACACAAGATTAAAAAAAACACCTCTGCAGTGTGTGTGAGTGATGGAACGGCCCTGGCTTCATCACGGTACATGTACCGTACGTCTTGACATATAGGTTTTTCCTCCGTGTGTGAATGTATCTGATTGTACGGTTGTAGGAAAGAGGTAGAGACAACTTCAGCCATATGGTTAATGCTACCTCTACAAGATTACCTGATGGGTATGTGTGTGTGTGCACGTTGTGTGTGTGTAAGCTGCTGTGATAAATATGGTGTGTTATCGATTTGACAGATCACACCTCATGTTATCCTGCTAAAGAAATATGCCAGACACACACTCACTGTACAGTGTGTGCCAGTGTGAGTTTAAAATCAGATGTTGCATCAACTTTATGTGTTTGTTTTCTAATACCTCATAGTAATTTTATCTTGAATCTTAGTGTCAGGGTTTTTTTTTCTTAATTTTAAATGCCACATCGAGTATCTAATGGTTGTGTGTTGTTTATAAAATGTTAATTGTGCCAATGCCTAATTTGACTGCCAATGACCTGACTTTGAGAAATTAAGCCAAAACTTCTCAAATGTAAAATGTTCTTCTCTTAAGCACGAGAACATAAATTTATTATTAGAAAATTATGTAAAAGTTTTGATTCTAATCAGAATTTAAATTAAAGAATAAGTAAATAAGATAACAAATCTGGCCAGATATGGAATGGACAGTTTATTACATTACCTATAAACTGTTGTGGACTAAATTCCCTGTTCCCACTTCCCAACATAGGGACATACACTATTTACTGTAAGGTCATCTACTGAAACCCAACTCAGAAGGACCTCAGTGACAACTTGTGGTTGGAGATTCAGTGCGTGCATGGGTGTATCCACAATAATCGTCTTGTGATTTTGGAAATTCAAAAACTAGGAAAATCCACAGAGTAGCTAAATGCTGCTTTTATGCAGCCCCAAATCCTGGTTGTGGGAGAGCAATGGAGGAAGAAATTATGTAGTTTCCCGTGAGCTGCAGGTGGTGTGCTGCCTGATGATGTACAGTTGGCCAATACGGCTCCAGAGGGGTAGGGAGAGTATTTTTTTGTTTGTTTGTTTGTTTTTACTTTAAAGTGCAGTATTTCAGTACCTGCTCAGTAATCAATGGTGCTCCCTGCCCTGACACTGTAATAACATCCACACACTTTGCTTTGGTGAGACATTCCTGACACTCTGGAGACAATGTTACCCAGTTGCAGGTGTGTAAATGAGAAACCTCAGCATAATCCCTTGGCTAGTCACCTAGACTATGACAGGACATTACGCTGCATAATGGCCTTTTAGTCCTGGTGGATTATGTAATGCGGTTTCCCTAGGCAGCACCTCAGTTGCATGTCTGACAATGATGGAGCAAGCTGGACTTCTGTGTCTTGCTTAAAGGCACCTGGTTATTGTACAGAGCCAGCCTGTTATCTGTTAACAATGGAACAATCTCCCAAAGCATTAGACCGTGCCCCCACTTCCAAAAAACTGGAGGCAAAAACACCCCCTGAAAACTCAGCGTCTACTTTCATGTTCAAAATCTCATTAAGTAGTAAACCACTCCTCCTTTAGACAAACATATTTCCACAAAACATCACAAGTGCACTGAAGGACAACAACTAAAATATTTCTGTCTTACTGCTGGACTGCGCTCCAAAGACTACAAATTCCCAAACACAGTCTTGCACAAGGTTATGTATCAAGAAAGCTGCAGTGCAATCCCCTCATCCAGTAACTCAAAGGCTCCTCAATAGATAATCTAATTCTAGAAAACAAATCAAGTATGCATGGTGTGTACATTGGTATGCTTTTTGGCGTGTGCATATTTTCTCTCATGTGAAGAAAGAGGTTCCTGTCACTGCCACAATTCTTTAAGCCTCTGCGGACTTTCAGTATCTCTCAGCTATAGTCAATGTTTTGTAAGCATGATGGACAAGAAAGCTTCGGGAATTTGAATTTGAAAGGAGCGCAGAGAGGCTATTGTCCCTAGACAATACAGTATGAGGGTTTGTGGAGCGAATGGTTTTCCGTATGTATCCATTCCTACACAGGAAATCACAACCGAGAAAGATTGGACTGTCCTTCCACAATGTCACGGGCAACGAATACGCAAACACACATGCTTGCACAGAAACGCACTCTTACAACACGGACATACACACTTGTGCGCTCACTTTTCCTCTGTTTCACTCTTTATTCTCTTTTGTTGTCTCTCCTCTACAAGGACAAACAGCCTTTTCAGAAATGTTGTAGTGCCCCCCCACCCGTTATCCCCTTTATTTTTAACTTCAGTCAAGGTGGCCATACACCTAGAAATTCTCTTTTCACAAAGCTTTCTGAATAAGTAGTGACAGAGACACAACCACCAACTGACAGCACAAGATAAACCTTTATTTCAGACAGCAAAAAAATAAATCAATCAATAAATTAAACATATATTTCATACCAGACAGAAAACAAGCCCTCAAACCAATCAAAGACAGAATCCACTCCAGCTAAGTCATTTATGTTTTATATTTAATTTATTTTTGTCATTGACTGCTCCTATCCCAAGATGTGGCCAGTAAGTGTTTTACTGCCTTGCTGAAAGTCATGTGTCCTACCTCAAAAGGACACATGACTTGTGATAAACGTATTTGGCTGGTGTGGGAGGCAGAAGAGCTTTGCCTGAAGGTTATTAAATGGGATAACAGCTCTGACTAAAGGCTTCAGTCAATGTCCCTGTTCTTAGCATTACTTTTTAAATGTCAAATAAGTTTCCTTCAGCATTAATCTGTCATACACATTATCAGTTTGCACTGCAAATATGTATCTATTGTTATAAGTATTGTTTGGATTAAATGCAACATCTACATTGTATTTATTCACCACCCCCCTAATAGCTACGTCCTGGATGTGGTATTACTGTTATTATTAAATCCTATGCACCAGTTACTTTCACACTACTGTGGATATTAGGTTTCATTGTTTTGTCTTCTTTTCCAGTTTCATGGCATTTATTTTTCTGCTTTCATTCCACTCTCACTTGCATCATGGAGCTCATAGTTTGATCTTGTTTCTCTGTGCACTTGAGTTAAGCGGAGTGACTTAAACTGAGAGGAATTACAATAAAGTTGAGCTGAATTAAATTAAATTGAAGTTCAATGTGATAAATGGCAATCTTTCCCCCGTGCCACCCTTCTACCTTCTCCCCACAATCCGTCACACTGAGGCCTTTCTGTTCACAATAGATCAAATTAAATGTGTATATTTAGAAGTGTTGCACCATTGAGGGGTCCGAGACCCCTTTTAAGCCTCTGGTGATTCGGTTCCAATGCCTTGGAACAAAGTTTTATTGCAAAGCAACATTAGCCAAAAACTCTGCTCATACTGGCTGGAATTACGTTAGGTTCCTGGCAACATTAACTTATTGAACAGTCTATCAGGAAGAATTGGGGGAACTAGTGGGGGCTCAGTGATTTTAATGGCACAAGAAAACACAACTTGAGATTTAATGGGTTGGAATCAACAAAATGGCTCTGGAAACAGAAAATCTATCTTGCAAATGGTCACTCAATTTAGCTGAGGGGACATTCTGTTCATCTACAAATGAAATGTCGTTTTTAATGACTAAAATAAATGGATTTGTTAAGTTGATTTCTTTGAAAGTTCTTTTGTTTCCAATATCGACTCCGCTTTAGCGTCCTCTCTTGAATATAGTACCAGGGGTGTAGGATTTTGTTTTCTTATTTCATCTAAAAAAGAAATAACAGCTATTTTGGACCATTTAAACCCCTCATAAGCAGTATTTATACAGCAGGATTTATAAAGAAAAGAGTAAAGCTATATTTCTTTTTGTCATTCACAAAAGAGGTCCCCTCATAAGCTTTTTTTTTACATTTAAAAATGTAGCTATCGGATTACATTTAAGATTAACTGCACCGTGAATGCAAAGGAGCAAAACAATAAATTGTGTATAAATAAACCATCAAAAAATATATCACTATGTACTGTATATTCAGCAGGCCTTTCACAGAGTGTGATAGTATAGTACAGTAGAATGAACAAGGCAGATCTATTTATCATTTTACCACACATGGTTGTAAGTGGTTAGTTTCCTTTATCCTACTCACAAAACAAACTTTATAAACAAAGATGATACTGTATACAACAGATGGGTGAATATGATAAGTCACAGAAGTATGGGAAGCAAACATGCTCAGGTTTCTATTTGTATGGTGCACCAACTGAAAATACAGCTACACCTTAGAGCCAACCGTAGTATGTTGCCGCTTCCTCCACAGTAGGGTTAATAACTTGAAACATAAAATTCCTAATCTCCCCAAATATTTACCTATACTTCTATTTCCCCGTGCTACTAATATACTCACACGATGCAAACCTTTAGACACACACTCGTTAGCTGCGCAACAGGGAAGTGGAAAGTTAATCAGGGCATTACGACCCACACACTCACACACATAAATGCTACACACGCACACACGGCAGAGCTTACGCTCATCCAGACACGTTCATATTCACAGCCTCTCACCCACAATTGATCACTGGCACTTATGGAACAAGCAGGAGGAAGAGAAGCACCTGTATGTCGGAAGTAACATATCTGTTAACCCCCACACATACAATAGGGAGTCAGGTCAGTAAATCGGTGGTTAAAAAATTCTTGATGGGATTATGAGGAGTTAGCTTCAACAGCCACTTAATTGAGGTCAAGAAACAGACTCGCAAACTTGCCCGAGGAACTACAGTGAAGCGTCATACACATCCTTTAAGTAAGATTTCTCAGTTAGTATGTAACGGAAGCACTGCTGTATATTTAAGGGGCCACATACGGAGGTAGAGCGAGATGATCTCCGGCTCCTCCAGTCTGCATGTTTAAGTATCCTTGGGCAAGATACTGTACCCCAAATTGCTCCTGATGGCTGTGCCATGGGCATGAGAATGTGTGTGAATGTCAGTTTCTGTTTCTGTGGAGCAAATGCCATCAGTGTATGACTGTGTTTGAATGGGTGAATGTACTGTATGGTCGGAAGACTGGAAGGGAGCTATACAAGTACAGTTCATTTACCATTTAACATACGTGTGCATTTATATGCTTGTACGTGTATGTGTGTGTTCATGACTCTGACTGACAATAAAACTTTCAGTAACCAAATTTATTGTTCCATTTATTGTTCCATCTTCAAAATGCTAAATGATGCCTGACCCTAAAGCCGCTGCACCACTCTGTTCACTATTTATTTGTCATTAAACACTGGCTGGCTCTGACCTGCTGTAAGCCTCATTAGAATACACTTCCATTAATGACTCACATTAGGCAACACACACACCCCAGCACACTCAAAACATTCGGCTTTTTAATTCGGATTTTAATGAATTCCGCAAGCAAAGGTGAGAGTGCATGCGGTGGCTGACGCAGTACAGTGCTACTCAAAGCAGTTTCACCTCCGCATCCTCCTCGCCCTGTCTCAACGTTCATCTGAAGAGTGAGTATGAAAGAGAGATGTGCAGGCAGGGAGAAAGTCAGAGAAAAAGGAAAGAAAGGGAGGAAAGGAGCTCTGCGATGATGAGCGTCAGAGATCAAGGTAGTTGTTTTTTGCCTGTTGTTAAGGAAAGTGATTGTAAGAGAGGTAGGGAGGTAGGAGGACAGAAAAACAAGTAGCGTGGAGGGCAGTGAGAAGACAGCGGAGAAAACCTGTTGTTGTCATTCGCGTTCTTATGCAGATCTTCCATATCGTGCTCCTTTTCAATTGAGGAGGGCTGTATACGAAGAACTCGGATAAAATGAGAATGTGGGGGATTTGTGTGGGATCAAGATCCTGCATTCTCTTGGCCTTTGAGGGGGTCATGAGTAGCTGTCCTGCTATACATGAGAAGTCAGAGGTCAGGGTCGGTCACACACTACTTTTTTTTTGAATTTGTGTGCTCAAACAACTAGTCAAATTATTATCCTCCTTTCTTGAAGATGGTCATTACTCTCTCACTGAAGATGAGAGTGTATGATTTGTTTACAGTGCTGAATAAACTTATATCCATGTAGTTTAGGGAGATGTTTGGGCTATCCCTCTGTCTGAGAAAGAATAGGTCTGCACCAAATTAGACCAATCTACCTAACTCAAAAAAGAGAGCGCATTGCAAAGTCCTTGATAAAAACAATCATCCAGATTAACAGCGAGCCGTGCCGGTAAACAAACCCTTGGAGTCTTCCTTCCATCTCTTCAGCACCACAGCTGTCTCTTAAGTCAATACACCAGGGTCAGGAAGAAGAAATCATAGTGATAAAATGTACAGCGTTAATGGGTATCATCTACTATATTTTGTGAAGAGTTGCAGATCAAAATGTGTTATTCTTATTCAGCTTCAATGCTTATTTAAAGGTTTTGTGAGCGATGGAACAAGCTGAAACTTCAGTGTGAATGTACAGTGCTTTTAACTGGTTCAGACTTTTGGGAAGGAGCCATCAGAGAGAGAGAGAGAGAGAGAGAGAGAGAGCCTTGATCAAAGCTTTACTGGGAATCCCTTTTAAAAAATTAATGAGTTAAAGGAGCTGGACAGGACATAAACACACATATGCGCACTCGCGGCGCAAACACACGCCAACGTTCTGGCCCAGACAGTGAGATTCTGAGATTTCATATCTTAGCATAAAGGGCCGTGATTGGTTGGAAATGGTCCATTTCCAGACAGATGTTATCAGACAGTCGGGAACCCTGCGTATATACTGGACCAATTACAGACCATTCAGCACTAAACAAAAGTGGATTCCACGGATATTTGTTTTCTCATATCTCACATTTTGTCTCAATTTCATGATGTATTACAAACTTTTAGGAGAGAAAACACAGGCTGATTGACAAAATGGGGGATCACGTTTCCTTGTGTGCAACGGGGGCACCCTTATTAAGGATGGTTTCAAAAGCCACTTCCGCATTGGATCCAGTTTCAGGTTGATAAAATACCCGTATTTGCTTTCTGTAGCTCTAAATTTGCTCATCACAAGTGGACTGCATATTTTTGCTAATCAAAAAGACCACCAGTTTTCTCTAGTTAAATAATCTCACAGGCTAAATGTTATGTTAATGTTCAGCTCATTTTACAGGTCTGTGTGTTACAGTTTTGGTCTTGCATATTGTCTACTTTTACAATGTAGTGTGACGTATCTGTTTTACGGACTGCACACCTTTTTCCTGTCAACTCTACAGTTACAGCTACAAGTTAGTTACTTCACTTTTCACAGTTAACTTTGTACATATTTTTGGTCATTTTTATAATCACCACAGCGACTTAGATAACCTTGTAGTAAAGTTACTAATGTTAGCCTAATTTTCACAGCTTATTTTACACTCCGTAGTTGGAAGAGTTGCCAAAAAATAAAATGACTGACATATAACATCCTGTGAAAACAAGCAGGTTGTAAAAAAGTAGCTATAGCAACCTAACATAAGCTAAGCTGGTAAAATCAGGCTAGCATTTGTGCTAAACTGACTGACTAGCTAATAGATATATGTCACGCTACATTGTAGCGTGACAAGTAGAGAGTTACCATAAAACTTCAATTGAAATCCTAGTCCAATTAGATGCCTGTCCCATTTACTGGCCTGGTGTGGCTACAAATTTTGACAAATAACGCAGGTCTCAATTAGATGCCAGGTCTGAAGCCCATCGGGTCACCTGCTTGAGATAGTTCTAAGCTGCTTAGATCGTGCATACAAATATAAATGTTTAAACCTTTGTCAACCAAGGTTAGATTCTCCACAACTCAATGTTTCAGTTTATTTAGGTAGAGTAACAAAGTAAAATTCATTTAGATTTACTGGCACAATATGGTAAACAAGAGGAATGAAATAAGTGGTGACTCTCTTACCTTTGAAGCGGCCATCAAGTCAGAATACGTAATCATTCTTCATTTATTTGTATTCCTTTAGGAATATCAAAAAAATCAAAATGTTTTTTTCATAAAAAATTAATCCAAGGTGAAAAACCTATGTTTACCTAGATTAAAGGTTAGCCTAGATAAATTGAATAATTTGTGACTGTGATATTGTTACTGTAGTAATATTCACACTGGTTTAAATAACCAATTTGACAGCAGCCTATTTCCTATCTTTGCTGAGCAAGATATTGTGCAAAAGGAATTAAATGCCTGTCCAAAATGAGTTCATTGAATGAAGCAAATAAAAGCCCCGGCTACTAATTGAAGTTTTACAATATGCAAATATTTGAGTGTTTACCAAACCAGCAAAAAGTATCCAATAAACAGCCTTAATATGAGTACTTGCAACAGAAATGCACTTAGGAAGATCGTGTTTATGTGTGCTGGCACACACATACCAATCCATGTAAACACAAACTCGCAAACTATGATTTTAGAGACAGTTTCTCTTTTCTCTACATTTCAGTATTTGTTCCTTTTTTAACTAAGAATGTTTTGATACTCTATCTCCCTTTCTCTTTTAATAAAGCTCCAAGTCCCTCTTTCTCTCTCTATCATCTGTTATTGCAACATCTTCCTCTCTCGCTTTCTTTCTCTACGTGCCACTTTCAGTGTATTGCATTAGCACCCAGATGTAAACTATCATTATTTTTCCCCTTTTCAAATATATCTAGTCCAACCAACAGTTAAACACCCAGTACTGTAATCTAGCCAGCCAATCAAAAGGTAACAGCATAACCTCCATATCAGTGTCAATTAACCACTCTATCAGCTGCTGTATCTTCTAAGTGACTCTACAATCAGACAGGCACTCAGTCGGCCAAGTAGTCACTCAGTCTTCAATCTGCCAAGCCTGCAGGTCCTCCAGAAGGGATGCAATACTGTTACGTTGTGCTAACCAACAAGAATCCGTCAGCCAGTCAGTTAACTGAACAGTTTGTCAGCCATCAAGACAGCCGACCATCTAATCAGCAGGCCAGCTAGGGAATCAACTAGCCAGGGGTATCAAGGGTAAGGTTTTCCATAATAGAATTACTTTAGCTAGTGATCACACTTACAACATATAAATACAGGGACAGTTACTAGATTATTTCCTTCCTTACAATTATTTGAGTCTCAAATACTGTACAAATAATACAAACTATACAAAGCTCAGGGTATTTGCATTTGAAGACAATTTTTATTCTGTGATAAATGGGATAAATGGGAGTATTTTGCTTTCACTTGTAATTTTGCCGCGTTTGTGCTGCTTTTTTGTTTTTGCATCTTTTGTCTTCTTTTTGGTAGAAAATCTTGTTGTCCTATTTTCTTGTATTTTCAAAGCCATGCCTGAATGGGATTAGCATTACTTCCCCTTGCTGCCAGTCATGCAGTCAGTATGACTGTAATCCATCTGCCAATCCAGTCAGTCAATCAATTGGTTGAGCTCCATCTTGAATTTAAAATAAGTTATGCCAAACAGCGAACACTGATTACACTGAGTGCTACTCAGGATAATGAGTGCGATCTGCCGGCACATACATGGCTTACACATACAAGACATACAAACAGATGCACTACACACAGAAATCAATCTTTGTGCTTGTTTACTTACAGCAGCTGTCTGTCTTCTCTGATGACACATCAGAGAGCGGTTAAATCCCATGAATAATTGATCACATTTAGTTGTCTAGATTTTTCTTTTATACTTCTAAAAGTGCAGAGGTACACAAATCACAAACAGCTGATGTTTCAGGTGCTTTCATCATATAAGGCCTTTTAGTTTGGCCAGCGTGTTATGAGAAGGGGGGAGTTTATAGTCCAACACCTCTCATTGTGTTATCAGCAAAACCCAATGACGTCTTACTTGCATTTACTTTTCTTACTCTATAATTATGGCTAGTTAGGCCTTGTGAATATACATAGTAATGTATTATGTCTTTGCACCTCTTTTTTTCTATTTCTTTCTGTGAAAATCACCTGAACATCAAACCATAATGAAAACTCCCCTCGACTGAGCAGAATGGGAGGCCACTTTGCAATTGTTGCCTTGCAATTGCAATGTTCTACAAGAGAAAGTACATGATAAAGCTGCACAATTACGACAAAGTTGTTGCATTAACAGTACTTCCCATCACTACATGATATCCTACATTTGCATTTAGACTGTAAACTACAGAAAAGAATACTTACATTATTGACATTTTTTGGGGTTTAATGAGCGGAAAGATAAATGATTACCCAAATAGATAAAAAATTGTTCATTATAAAGATATGTCTAATTACATAAATATAATAAACATTTTCCGTCTTGCTTTTGGAGTGCTGTAGCTATTGCTAATTACATCTGCCTTTATGAGCATCTGCACATGCACGTGAATTAGATTAGACTTGGCTGTCATGCCTGATGTTGAGGGGTTAAAAATTTGCAAGTATTAATTTAATTTGAATATTTAACATGATCCATTCACAAGGGTGTGGATAAATAAGGCCGCAGTGTAGCAAAGCGTACGCCCGGGCATGTTGGAAAGCCATAGCGGCACGTGTCAAATGCTCAAGAAATAAATACAGCTTTGACAGCTGTAATACCATGGAATTAGTGAGAGAGTTAACCTCCTACTCTCCTGCTGTCTCTCATTTGCTCCCTTTCCCTCTGCAGTTCTGTTTCCTGATCTCTGTCTCTCTTCCCCTCTCGCCCCTCTGTCCATAGTAATTAGATGGAATCAGTGTGAGGTAAAGAAGCTCAGCAAGGGGCTGAGATGATACACATAAAAACATTTTGGCAAATGATGTCACGGCCGATAAATCTGCTGTTGACCACTCGGGTGATGGATTGAAGGATGGGAGAGGAGGAGATGGAGACAGGGACGGACTGAAGGGGAAAAGGATCCGGACAGAGGGAGTAATAGAAATTAGAGGGACAAGGAAAGAGGAGAGGAATGGTAGATATGAAGGAAAAGCGAGCGGGCGACAAGTGTGGATGATATGGAAAGTCAAGTGGAGGAAGAGGACAAAGTACTGGGTGAGAAGGAGAGGAGGAGGAGGGAGGGGAAAATAGAGAGGCATAAAGATGTAGAGGCAGGGAGAGGGAGAGATGGAAGGAAATGATTATGAGTGGAAACATTTGTCTCTCAATCAGGATATGGGCTCCCATAAATAACAGGTTCTCTCAGTCAATAGCATGATGTCACTACATTCTCACACACACACACACACTCTGTCTCACACGCATTATAAGGCAGAGACAGTGTTAGGGGGGAGTACATGTAGGTGCACTGCTGCTGCCATTAAAAAACTCACAAAGTACACTACCTTAATTGCACCATATTTTCTTCATTCTGTGTTAATTTTCTTTATTTCTTTTGTTCTCCTTCAGTACTGATTGCTCTTGTACTTTGCTCATTGGTATTCTTGTTGCGCTTATTCTTAGTATTTACTGTCTAAGACTCCCTATTAGTGACATTATATTGCTTTCTTTAGGGACTTTCAGGTATATCTCAGAATTAAAATGAAAAACCTACAGAGAGAAGGATGAAGAAGCAATCAGGGAAAACAGAGCGAGACTGTTAAAGATGCAGAGAGATACAAAATGAGATTAAGACAAATAGTGAAGGAATATAAGGCTCATTTTAGCCTTGTATGTGATCAATCTTCAGGTTCTTCGGTGCATGAGAGGATTCACTTTGTAGGCTACGTAATGTGAGTGATTGTATCAGCGCTGGAATAGAATAATCTGGGAGAAACAGAGACATCTGGGGCAGCCATGAGTAATGTGTTTTGTTTCATTTGAAAATCCAGGTTTGAACTGCATCTGACGCTGGTGTTCTCTTTTTTTATAGCCCATGTACCTGTCTTTCTTACCAAAGTACCAAATAACGTACTCACCTCATATTTGGAGATTGGTTGCCTGATTTTCTAATAGTTCAACTGGCTGTGAGTGCAAATGTACTTTAGAGATCTTGGACCAGTGAAGAACCTACTTCAAACCGACGTGCAAAATGACCTGATCCAAAAGGGACCCAAGGACAGTCGGAGTCTTTTATTATAGGGTTTATCGTATTTTTACGTCATTGCTTTGAAGGACAGCTATACAATTTGTAATTGCACATGCTTACCCATTTAACCTTGAATTAAATATTTTGTTTACAATTGAATTCTTTAATTACAGTTTAAACAAGCTATAAAAGCAGTGTTGTGTAACAGATACAGCTTTCGCAAACATTTTTGATAAAGAGCTAAAATGATGTTGAAAAACAGTAAAGAGTATATAGGCTATTAGAGCTGACTTGGTCTTCTTGTTAATTCAATGTCAAATATTGTGATTTATTTTGTTTACTTGAGGTCTAACACCTTGCAAATACTGATGCTGCTCACCTCGTCACCATGCCACACTGCCTATGGGCTTGCATTAAAACCATGTTGTAATTTTCATGAACTCTTGTTCTGCTGGCAGCACAATCTGCTTTCTATCAAAATCTTATGAATAAAAATAATGATATTGATTCTTGAAGGGATGATTCTCTCCTCGTCCTCCTACTCAACGGCCGTAAATTTCAGAGGTCATGATCGGCAGAGCAACGCAGCACGTCTGGTCGTATTTGACATTCAGCATGTTGCTAAAGCACAGCAGGGAAGTACTTCACAGTTAACACAGATGCTAAAACCTGTAAATATATCTAGAAAATCCATGTTGACAGTCGCACTCTTTGCTGTTGGTGATGTTAGCATTGAAGTTTATTCTGAGGATAAAGTAATGCTTTACTTCTTCACATGGATAACGGTTATTGCATGTGTATATGCGTATAAGTACTATACCGTAAAATAACTGTCTGAATAACTGACTGTTAACAGCATTGCCCCCATCTCACTCTCGTCTCTTTGTTTGTCATCTGTTCTGTATTCTCTCATGTCTTTCCCCATACAAGTCTTTTGTCTTTTCCACTCACCCAATATCGTTCCCGCCCCCCTCTAACCATCTCATCGTCTATTTTTCGCTTGCAATCAAAAATCAAATTCACATTCGAGGAAGTGTAATTGGCATGACCTCTGAGTCTCACTCCCTTTCTCGCTGCGGGTTTACACCTTTCAATTATTTTCGTTTTCCTCTGTTGTTTCAAGTGATGTTTCATTAAGGGACTGTCATTTCCGTTGCCAGGGCTTCCTTCTCGGAGTTTTTTATTTGAGTCAACATGAATCATGTTACAAAAGCTGAATGGAAATGGCACATTCAATGAACCTTCCTCATTTTTGGAAAAATACAGTTGCTGTTAAGTCTTGCTGCTGAAGAAATGTTGCAACACTGGTGCCAATAAACTTGGAATTACATATAGTGACATTTGTCATGGTTTTCCCTGCCATTTTAACAATTGTGTTACACAAAAGTGTTTTCTTGCAGCATCTTAGTTCTCTGCCACGTTTTGCTGTAATTTATGGTTGCGCTAGCTTCTCTGTGTGCTCTTGAGTGACGGCAGGGCTGAGCTCCCACACACGCGCACACACACACACACACACACACACACACACACAGCAGACAGCAGAGCAGAGAGGCCATGGTGGAGATAGTGAACCATGCCAAGTGAAGGTAACATTCTACTCGATTTCACTCTTGCTAAACTTCACTCAGTATTGTGATGACAGGAATAGGATTTATTTTCCTGACATTTTAGATTTGTTTCCAGTAAGATATTATTGAGTTTATATAATGACATTGCTGTTGCTGCTCTAGAAATAATACTCACTTATATTTAAAATATGAATCAATTCTTTAAAAAAAAAAACCAAAAAAAAAACCATTCTTTATTAATGAAAAATGTATTTATTTTACAAGGATGTCTGGTCCATCACAACTGGTCTGGTCCAAAACAACCAGTAAGAGTATTGATAATAACAAATTACTGTTCAAATCCCTTCACTATAAGCGTTTTGTAACCAATGTTATTTTGTGATTTTGTTGTATTTTTATAATTAATGGTAATTCATTCATGTAGTAAATGAATTTATTTGTTTCCGTTCTGCTTTTCAAACAAACTTTGTAGAAGTAAAAGAATCAAAATGGGAAAACGAGAAATGAGGAAAAAATTCCTCTTACGTGTTTATTTTCCTGAGCCTTATGTTCACAGGAAGCGCAAGCTGCAATTCTGCTGAATTCACAATGTTTGCCTTTTTTAATCTTTAAATGAATAATTGAATGAAAGCATGGAATGTGGCCAACATTTATTGGACCCACCAGCTTTCCTGATATGCATTCAACCCTGTATCACTCCCTGTCTGTCCATCAGTCTCTGTGTCTCTCTCTCCCTTGTCTGTCTCTCTTTTTCACTTTCCATCTTTCCTCCTTCCAGACATGTGGGGCTTGTATCTGTTTGTTACACTCAGTCTGTGGATGTTTTCTAGCAGTGTTTCGCATTGTCTTTATTCGGCAGTACACTGCTGTCATTAATTATGAAATCTCAAATGGATTTCCTATACACACAAGTACACACACACACACACACACACACACACAGTACACACAAGTACACACAATGACGGTGTGTGTTTTCCTCTTTATGTGCATTTTATACAAACTGAGTCAGTACAGATGGATCGACAGGATTGAACTCTCTTGTAAGGTCTGACTGTGTATGTGTGTGTGCACATGCATTACTCTGTGTGTGTAACACACACTCTTCCAAGTGGGGCATACCCCAGGGAATCCTGTCAATCAAACTTGCTAGCAATTTGTCAGAGAAACAAGACTCTTTCCAAGACAGACAGACAGACCTATGTGTGTCTCTGTCTGAGTGTGTGTGTGTGTGTGTGTGTGTGCAAGATTTTGGGTGCATATGTACATACTGGTAATACTATTAGTTGTGTGTGTGCATGCATGTGCCAGCTTATTCTATGTAGTACAAAAAACATAAGCAAGCGATAAAACAGCTACACACACACACTACTTCCCAAAGACAGAACTGACAGCTCTCTTTCTTCTATTCAAGTTATTCATTCCTCCCTCTGTCCATATCTGTTATTCCTATAAGTGTTCCCCTTTCACCTTTGCTTGCTCTCACCACTTTACTTTCTTTCTGCTTTTTGGAACAGCGCAAACAGTAAAAATAGATTGATCAGTAGAAAAAAGATAAATCCTACACTGAAAGAAATCTTGTAAATACATACAGTGAAGGCTGTTTGCTGTAATAAGTTTAACTTGACTTTCAGTGACTTTTTAAATAAATTAAGTTGTATTCAAGTAAAATAAGGACATCAGATCCCATCATAGCTAACAGCCGCTACTGAAGTAAACTTACAATTATTTGAGGACACAGTTTGAAGAAAAGGTAGGGTTTCCATCTTCTACACATACTGAATTGTTTGCGGCACAGCTCTCATTTTCTCAACGCTTTATCCTGCACGCTTTCATTCTCAATCTGTCTGTTTCCATTTGCCATCCGCCGTTTCTCTATTTTCTCAGTTTCTTCCAGTCTTCAGCCACTTTTATGGGGTTTTTTTCTTTCTATCTCTCGATTTCACTTCAACATTCCTATTTCCCAAGACATTTCTGCTCTGTTTATGTGTGTGTGTGTGCACGTGTGCGCGTGTGTGTGTATGACCCTCGTGACATAGCGATGTGCGTCACAGGGGACTTATCGACTTCCTTAGACTCTTTCTTTGGGTCACCTGACTTAAATAGCCCAACTTCACTGGTTAATAAGCCAAGGCCACTCTTCACTTAAAGTCAAGGGAAAAATTGTTTAACACACATACACACACACACACACACACACACACACACACACACCATTTACACACACGGTCTAATTTATGGTTCTGTATTTTACATGAACTCTTTTCAGCTTCTCTCTTCTCCCTCAAAACGTCAGTACACAAATCATTTGAAAAATGCTCATGATCATCAGTTGACCTGACTGGCTTCTTTGTTGAGCCCTTATTTGTTAGGGAGGTAGCCTTGGTAATGTGGCCAAAATATTAACACCATGCAGTGAGGCATGGCAAGCTGATTTGGGACCTATGAAGCACATTCAATAACGTCAATCACGGTCAGGCTAAGCAGTCACACAATGCTGGCTATCAACTCAGTAAGTCAACCTAGGGTTTCCCAATGCAGCCATGAGCACGTTCACATAAAAGGGGCAGTGTTTGCAGAATATGGCCAGTTGCAAACATGGACAAGTCTACGAAGAAGTTAAACACATAATCAAGGCTAAAAGCAACACAGCTGCCACACAGACAGAAAATCATCACTGTGTGAATACATAAGTTAACAGTCTTATAATATCACTGCCTCATCATTAGATTATTTATGTGTGATGTGACTATAATTACATTTGTGCACTCCATTAAATGAATGTGTTGCTTAGATGCATTCTTATGGTGAGTAAGAATTTCTCGTCACCTCAAAAATCTGATTCATTTATTTTACATCCTCAAAAATGTTCCAAACATTGTTCTAAAATAACTTCATAAAGCAACAAAATGAAAAATGCCAAAACAAAAAGTGCTCAAATAGCAGTGGAAAGACTGTATCTCAATCATGTAGGACTGAAAACCCAAAATTAAACCTGAAGTTACCTCGCTCGTTACCTCAAATACTACTTTGTAGTACACGCCCCTTAGTCAGTTATTATTTCTCTGTTTGAGAGTGAGTGAGGAAAAGTGAATTCCACCTACAGTAAGCTTTCTCACAGGTACATCTCCATGTTTTCTGCTGCACCTTTGACCACACAGGCAAGTACCAGCTACTGTAGCTCAGTAAATCTTACCCTCCACAAGCAGTGGACTATGTCACGATAAAATCAACAAAAACTAAATAATATAATAATAATAATTTATGCAAAAAAAGCAGAAGGCAATTACAGGAGAAAAAAACACAACTTGATCACGTAAGTAGAGTAGGACAGAGTTGAGAGAGGTTGAAAAAAGTCGAGCACAGTAGAGAGTACAGTGTGGAGTACAGGAAAGTTGAGAGGAAGAGAAGTGAGAGTCAAACCGTATTTACTTTTTGAGAATCGGGAAGAGCACACTAAGGATGACCAGACGAGATAAAACAAAAAGAATCTGCGTAGGCATTCAGGCAGAGAAGAGGTACAGTGTAATGAAGAACAAGATAAAAATGCATACTCACCAAGCTGACTGCGTCTCTGAGCGTAGGCCACCACCACCGCGGCCAGAACTACACAGCACAGCGATGTCACAAGGTTTGCCATCTGTAGACACACACAGAGCACAGTAGTCATCAGCGTGAGTGTGCGTGAGAGGCAAGAGAGCCGGCGAGGGAGTGTGTCCGCCTGTCGTCCTGATTGACTGACAGACCCATAGACGCCTCCAACAACACCGTGTAAGAGATGGAGAGATAGCTGCTTCCTGTCCTCTCCCTGTATCTCTCAGTGTCTCTTTATCTCATTTCACTATTGTGGTCCCTTGAGTGGCCTTTTCTCTATCCTTCGCTGTTTCCTTCCTACTCGTCAAACTCCTGTAATTCAAATGGAATTCCTTACTTTACTTCTCTCACTGTTGTTGTCCTTTTGGCTGTATAACCTCCTTGTCTCTCTCCCTTTCTTTCTGTTCATCAGCCTAATGGGCCCATCCTCTCTGGGATGGGCTATGGCCAGCAGCTCTTAAAGGTATAGAGCACCATAAACAAACACACACACAGGTTTTCATGTAAAACAACAATACGTCATGGCCAATCCTCTCACCTCATTGTTGTCTCCCATAAAACATTTACAACCTGTTTAACGTTTAAGGACTTTGCTTTTAGATTTTGCAGTTTGCTTTCTTTCGGAGAGTGACTTGAGAAGATAGATATACAGTAAATGTCAGCACTCTGCCCAAAAGAAAACTACCTTGTTTGTTGAAGGAAAAGTTCCATATTTTGGGAAATACTGGCTTTCTTGCCGAGATGAGAAAGTTGATTCATTCTCTTGTCTTGGAGGTAAATATGAAGCTAATGCCAGCAGCCAGCTAACTTGGTGTGTTCCATTTACCTCGAAAGTCAGAGGTCGGAGCTGGGAATGACGTCACACTGAGTTAACGGCGTTCCAGTTACAAGTCGGAAAACCATGCTTGGCCAGTCTTTGTTTACAACTAGACAGGTTAGCCACTGTTACGCTGGTAGATAAAAAAAGCGCATTGTGCGGTATCTACTCATACTTGGACAGCCCTCTGTGTGCGAAAGTTTATATGAGCCACAAGTACACAGAAGTAATAAACAGTATGAACTACAGCTTTCACTAACTGTTGATACTCAGAGCAGCCATCTTGGATCACAAAGTCGGGGTAGTGGGGTTCTCCAGACTTTCCAAGTCAGAAATCCAACTTGAGGGGGCGTTCCCTTTGAAATTTCCGACTTTGAATTTGAAAAATGCCGACTTCCCATGTCAAATGGAATGCACCATTAGCTTAGCGGAACGACTGGAGACAGGAGGAAACCGCTTTAATCAACATGTTTGTTCAAGTTCAGCGTTAAAACGACAAACAGCTTTTTATTGGCGGTTATTGGGCACACCTCCTGGCCGGCATCCAGCAGTAAGCTTCATATTTAAAGCGATAAAGCGAAGAAGCGTGTTTGCCAAAATATCAAACATTTCCTTAAAAAGTAAATGAACATAAGTGATAAAAGGACAACCCACATTTTTTAAAAACTACCCTGTACATTTGTGTCACATCTCCGGCGATAGTACAGGTTGCCAGATACAGCTCGTGAGCACATATTTTGGTTTCAGTCTCAATGGCACACGGCTATTGCACCACAAAATTGTTCCCTCATGCAGCTTCCCTTAAAATGTTTACATTTCTTTTTTTGCACGGCTTAAACACACAAGATTCGTCTTCATTAATCAGCTTTAGAGAGAATCCCTATTGTGAAACTGCTAGGAGGGAAAAGGTCAGAGGTCAGGGCCAGCTACAACTTAGCTACACCACTGGAGCTCATAGGGATTCATCAGTGTGTTCAAGGACACCTGCCAGCAAGGAGGCTTGAACCCAGATCCTCCTATTAAAATGTGGCCCCTCTCTTTTCTCTCCCTGCACCTCCTCTTCTCTCTCTGGGCTACTCCTCCGTCTCCTCTCCACTGTTCAGAGAGATAGTTGTCTCTCTTACAGACAAAGGGTGTCTCAGGGTCTGCTTGCTGCTGAGACTTGCAGTGAGTATGTCTGCATGTGGAGAACAGAGAACAGAGCGCTTTAACTAAGAGGCAAGGAGAGGAAAGTGAATTTCCTTGTTGTTTTGATGCAAGACTCCAGCTGTTGCAAACCATTGTCATCTCCCATTACCTCTTGGGTTTTGTTTTCTCTCTTACTCCTTCTACTCTTTCCCACTCTACTTTTACCATTTCACTCTGTCGTTTTTACTGGCTTTCCATTTGCCCTCCCTCATGTTATATCCTTCACTCCTTCTGTCTCTCTTTGTTACATGAACACCACTACGCCGTGTCTAAGCTTCTCAGAAAGAGACAAACATATCTGCAAGTACTTCTGAGCAATGTTCAAGAACATGAAAAAGCTTTTACAGTCTGACTAAAACCTCAAAAGGCAATAAGGTTAATACGTATGTTTTCATGAACGACCAAACTAATGGGGTAAAAAAAAGAAAAGCTTTGACACTTAAACAGCTGATGACAGTAAAGATGAAAAACTAAAACTAATTGTGTTTGGAAAATTATACATTTTCACATGAAAATGATTTATATATACATTCATTAAATCATAAGCATTTCAAATTATATAAATGTGATTTTTTTTTAAATGTCAAACAACACCAAGTAGATAATAGACAATAAGACAATGAAAAATCAAAAGAAATGCTGTTTTTGTCTGTATCTGGCCACTCAAGAACACAACCATTTCCCAAACTGGTCCCTACTACCATTTCCCTACAGAGAGCCACTGCATATTTCGCTTATACAAGTAAACTGGGAAATGCACTTCTGTATTGGAAACATTGGTCATCTTGGATACAGTTAATGCATTCCTCACCCAGTATGTTCCATTTCCCTGCAAACACACAGCATCAAAACAATAAACGTAGTATTTTTTTTATATTGACACGTGCATTATTATAAGCAAATTCATATTCTTTCTTACTTTACAGCACATTTTATTCTGTTTTCTTGTGAGTCAAAATCTTAAGTTTATTTTTAGACCTGAGATTTTTTTTTAACTGTGTGCAGTGACACCAGGGAAAACCTCTTGAATGCAGCCATTTTGGCTTGCTACTACAAGGCATGGCAGAAATGAGTGTGTCCTTGTGATGTTTGACCTATCCTCTGCACTCACTGCCCCACCTGTTGAATGCACAGTTTGCGTTTACAGATTTTGCTTCATTCACACTTTACCCTAACATGCATTTTGTTCACAGAGCTGACCTGTGCCATAATAATGGCATTTCACCGACTTAAGGACCTAGCCACAGGTACATGAAGACACAGACACCTGAGGGATTACGGCGGGACGGGAGTAAATTTTACAAGAAAATGGGACAAGAAAAAAACGTAACGGGAGCGGGGGGACTGTAATCATAGGTCAGTTTTTGATATATAAATATGAATTTTAAATATGAATATATTTTCAGATTTTTTTAGTCGGGGATGGGGCGGCACAGGATCACTTTTGTGGGAGTGGGATGACACAGGAGTGAAACTCCTCTAGTGCAGACTTGCATGAGAATTCCTGTAAATACTGGGATCTGAATTCCTGGTATTCAAGAGCCGCTTTCTAATAAAAGGAAAGAGTGTATTGGAGTTTCCACTATATTAAAGATTAGTCTTTGTGTATGTCCACCTGTGACTTCCAAAGATAGAAATATTCACTGAAAGTTTGTATGCATGCATATGACTGAGTGATAGACTGTGTTTGTGTGTGTGTGTGTGTGTGTGTGTGTGTGTGTGTGTGCGTGCATGAGCTTGTGTGCCTATTTGTATGCGTGAGTGATTGGCAGCTCATATGTATTTCATCTGAGCAGATATTGAGGAGAGTGACAGGGGGTGAAATTAAAATTGCATCCCTTGTCAGAGCATCACAATCCCCATCTCTGCTCTTCAAGTGCTGGTTTACCCATCAAAATCCAAATGGCATGTTTGCATGCATTTGGGATCCTCTGGGTGCAAACGCTCCAGTGTGTATGTGTGCGCTTGCTTGAAACTGTGGGGGTATTTAGCCCGTCTATCAGCAAACAATACAGTTTTGAAATCTGACAGCTTCAGATCGCTCACATAATGACAGCCCACGGGGCGGTTAGTGCTGCAATCACACAAACTCAATACAAACCCTCCTCCCTTTATGCATCCATCCATCCTCCCCTGACCCTTCAATTTATTCCCTTCTTCTTCTTCTTCTTCCCTTCTTCTATATTTATTTATTCATTTCTTATTGGAGGGGAAAGGGCTGAATAGGCGTGATTCTTTTGGCTGCTTAATTAAAATATATAATTCATCGCTGCGTCAAATGATTTTGCCTCTGCGTCTTTGTGGAGTCCGATTTGGGAACATTTGCATTTAAATTGGAAAGCCAGGAGGGAAATACACTAGGCGGGCTGTGGTGTGCGTGTGTGTGAAGATAGAAGGCATCCTTTCCTTAAAGAAATGCACATCCATAGTCTCGTTCTTTCTTAAGTCTTTTTTTCTGTCACAATGTGAAACGTAAAAAATCACATAGTTGGCCAAATGGCACAAGAGAACCTCCCATAATGGAAAGCTTGGAGATTTGTCTTTTGAAACAATAACTTTGTGTCAACTAACAGTCAACTAATGTCAGTAAGTTTCAGTGCCCTCGTCTTGCTAAATCATTTCCCTCAAAAACAACACGGCCAAATTCCCCTGCGAGCGAGCTGTCAGAAATAAAATCACTCATTAGAAATGCGTCTGCAGAGAAAATAAAGAGAGGCATCCTCCTGGGTAGTAAATGAGCTCTCTGGTTTATAACAAGAGAAGAGTTTACAGCCCTCGGGAACCTCAACAGTAGCTATCAAATGAACAGGAGAAGCTAACAATAGATAACTTGGATTGTTATTCATATGCTGTGTGAAAAGTTTATTTTCAAAGTGAGATATCCATCATGTAAGAAAAATGACACCTGCTCTGACAAAATGTTTATGGCATAAAATATGGCACAAAACTAATTTTTGACCTTTTAAAGGTTACAGGGAATTATCTTACTCAAGCGAGCAATTTCTTTAGGGTATGTAGTGCAGTGAGATTAATGGATGGTAAAGACAATTAAAGTGTATATGATGCTGAGACCGTGGTGCAATATCCTGCTGGGACCCAATTGGAAGTCATCTGTTTTTAAAGAGGCTGAAACCAGTGTAACTGGCACCACAGAGCGGGTTAGAAGTCTGTAAAATCACACTCTTCTCTGTCTGCTTGCTTTATATACTGACTCACAGCAACACAACTCACCATCTGGAGGAATGGGCTGTGCGCATAAACAGGAAAAAGTGCCTCATATTGCAGCCAGGGAAAGTACAAAACAGGCAGCCACACAACACTTCTATTGGAGCTAAAACATAGAGCCTCCTAAAGGAGTAGTAGTCCCATTAAATCCAAAAGTAATTAAAAAAAAAAGACAGAGTTATGATAACTCAAATGAAGGACAATCACCAGGAAAACCTGCCTGGGAGCTGGTGAATAACTGCAGAATATTCTAATTTGGTCACCTTGAGAAGTAAAACCTTGAACTTTTTAGCGACGGCATCCTGACCAGGGGGTACACTTTACATCAAACGTATCCTCGTTGCAGAAATAATACTCCTGATCTGTGATCTGTGCAGCCCTCACTGAACTCGCTAACCATTGACACGTTTGTCCTACTTCGCAGTAATGATACACAAGCAGATGTGTATATATATATATACACATCCTATAACGCTTAAGGAGAGAATTAACGTTTATGTAATTAGTGACTGTAAACTAACTGAAAGGTGTTTATCCACAAAGGATTCCAGCATTAATTGGCTCAAATGTTAATGAGTTTACTGTGCCTGTGACCCCGACCACCATATTAACTGGAAAACTGAATTTATAGCACCTCATCCATCAATAACTGTCCTGCACGTGATCCTTTTTGACCAAACACATGCGTTTACACGCATACACAAACACATAATCACAAAAACAGTCACCACCTAAACCTTTAATGTCATGCTCCCTATCCAATAATACAACTTCCTCATTCCCATAATGCTTTACTTTGCTTGGCAACACTAATTCTCTCATCAATCATGCAGGATTGCTGCAGATTACCCACAAGCGCTGAGGTAGGGGTCGAGCCTGATAGTGTGTCTGCTGGCATTTTGGGTACAGCGCACACACAATTATGATGTGCACAGTTGGCATTTGGTGCGGAGCATTGATAGCCAGACGGCTGTGACCTTTTTCACAGTCGCTCCGGCTATAATTGCTCGCTAAAGACAACGTCAATGGTGACTCAAGAGCTGGCAGGGGTCGCACCCATAAACACACGTACAATCGCGCAGACACGCACCCTAATGCATGTGCGTACGGACGGTGGCACTTGGCTGTGAGTGATAAATTCAACCATTGATCACATGTGACTGCTCTCAGCTGGCTGAAATTTAGATGACCTGAACACATCAGCTAGTATGTGCCATGTACGCTGCAGTGCTGCTGCCGCTATGGTGTCTAACCTGTGTAGCCAGTACATTCTGCACACCTCACCTGGCTAGTGGTATAAGCTCATCCTGGGCAGATACCGGTCTCTAATAATCTATGGGTAGAATTTGTGTATTTGATTTTGTATTAAATCCTTAGATCCTTGTATTAAAAATGGTGGACATGGACATTAACTGCGTAAGCACAACTGGAAACCTGATAGAAAACCGGGCCTCATCATGCTTATGTCAGGTAACAGATCTCTGATGTGCATGTATGAATGCATATCATGTGGAGGTTTTTTGCATTTGAGCATGACTGTGTGTGTGTGTGTGTGTATGTGTGTGTGTGTGTGTGTGTGTGTGTGTGTGAGAGAGAGAGAGAGAGTGTTTTGGTCTCCACCCAGCCATCTGGAGCTCCTTGTGTGTGTAGAAGCAGATTTAGGTGGTCAGAAAGCTCTGGAAAAACAGAGTGTTACCTCCAGCCCTCTCACCTCTGAACTCTATAAGTGTATCAAAGCTAAGAAAACAGAGCACTTTGTGTGTGTGTGCGTGTGTGTGTGATTGAGTGTGTGTGTGTCAGCATTCTTCAGGCCTATAAGGCTTTGAATGATGGGTGAAGACTCCCCTTTGTGAACAGGGAGCCTCCAGGAGCTGTGCAGCGTGTGTGTGTGTGTGCGTGTGTGTGTGCACGCGTGTGTGTGTGTGATGGAGAGTGTGATGTACAGGCTGTGATGTTCTCAACAGAGGTGTTTTTACAGGGAGTTAATCAGAACCAGAGCTGAGGCCTTGCCCACAGTGGATGAAATACACACACAAATTCCTTGTCCTACCTTTCCTTAACTCAGTACTACTGACCCCTCTGTGTTATACATTTGTAAATTGCTGTCTGTTCAAAAACCCATTGACACATTATTTAACTTCCAATTAAAGTAAAACAGATTAAAGCAGGAAGGTTTCACATTTAAAAAGATGAAACCAGTGAATGTTTGGCATTTGTGATTAATAAAATTATCAACGATTAATCACATGTCAAAATTGTTTGTTCATTTTCTGCTGATCAACATCAAGCACCCTTTATATACCTCTGATTTAACATTAGCATTATTATATCTTTGTCAGATACACAATGGACAGTTTAAAGAGAAAACATTTTAATCGATGCTGCAGAATCAGATATTTTCTTTTCTTTTTTTCAACTCACACATTATCCTTCATTGTAAAAACACAACACCTACATTGCCCACAATGCAACTCAGCCTCAGACAGTTCAGTTCAGTTCAGACAGAGATTCTGGAATGTCACGCTAGTAGTGGCTAACGTCGCCTCGACATGCTCACATGAAGCACAGAAGTGGAGCAGGCTACAGAGGTCTGCTAAACTCACTTCCTTCTGCCTCTAGTAGTCTTCAGCCCCAACTGACACTGCATTTATCAGCCTTCACACAGCTCCCACTGTCACAGAAATCCCCCCCCCCCCCCCCCCCCCCCCCCCCCCCAATTATGCAGTAGTTCTCCCCAAGACTTGTAAACAGACCTCGATAAATAAAATTGGTGAGTCACCCTTTCAGTGGGTGTCATGGGTGTCTGGCTGACACATTAGTATCTCAGCGAATACAGATGAACATAAATTAAATGTCCACACTATAGACAACAGTGACTGGATTATGCAGTTGATTCACTGTCACAAGAAAGCTAAAATACATCTCTTTTATTTCCATTTCCACCCTAAGGTAGAAAGCTCTGTGGCAGTGGAGTCACAAGTCACTCACCAATCCAGCATCTGAATTTGACTCAATGGTGCAATGCTGATATTTAACATCTACAAAAACTTCAGTGAGCAGCTGAATAATGAGCTCTGCACCAGCCAAGTTCAAGAAATACTTATGGCCAGTGTGATGAAGGGTTTTTGTCTTCCAAAACCAGCTGATGTTATATAGGGAATAATTGCCTGTTCTTCTCAGTGTGCAGGGCAGCCTCTTTTTGCCAGGACTGAAAATACTAAAGCATTTCTTCCTTCAATAATGAAAGGAAAGAAATGCAAAGTATCCAACAGTATCCACAGGACCCAGCAGGTTCCTGGCTTTCATCCAGGCAGGTTCAACCCCTAGTCTGGGAAACTGCAAGGAAGTGCAAAGACACCGTTGGTTGGTTGATGGTTGAAAAACCAGTTTCCTGGAGTTAAAATAGAGCCTCAGTGGTTAGCACTGTTGCCTTACAGTAGAGGAAACTGAGATTTAAGTTTCAACTAGTGGAAAAGGAGCGTTTTGCAAGAAACTACCGAATAGACACTGTTACTGCCCGGGTGTGCTTATGTTCTGCCCTAAGGGTTTTTTCAGCAAGATAGCTCATGAATGCAATGCTTTTTAGATCTTTGGAAATGTTACACATTTTAAGACCCTTTGTAAAGATCACCAGAGGAAGATGTTCTGTAATCACAAACCACAAAAATCTAATGTTACCTTGATAACACATAAGGGGACCTCACTGTCATTTTTAGAGCCCTTATGAAACCACTTAACCACCAAAAGGTAACGTAATCTTGACAACAAATAAGGGGATCTGAATGCCCACTGTGATGTCTGTGCGACAGGAAGTTGGGTTTGCATAGTAATCACAGGTAAATTCAACCCCTCAAAAAACAACCCCTGTCCAAATGTTTTTCTGCCATGCCTTCTTACAACACTAAAATATGCAAGAATTCAAAAGCAAAAAAGATTTTTGAATAACTGAGTTAGTATTCAATCTGTTCTGCCTGCCATTCCACTTCAGTCTTCCCAATTTTGCATGCAAGGATGGCGATGTTTGATTCAGGACTTGTTCAAAAGAAAGGATAATCTAACCCATTGTTTGTCTCCAATATATTAGCACGGCAGCATCTTTTCAAAATTGAATATCTGCGTTTGCCTTTTCTCTCCCAAACTAGAGCCTATTGATCTTTCAGGCATAAGATGCAATAGTGAATACGGCCTTACGTTGGTGAGATAATGTGAGTGACAAACAGACAGAGAGGAAGACTGAGAAAGAAGGCTGCGAAGTAGAGAGAGACGGAGAGAACAGATGGAAAGGAAATAGATAGAAAAGACAGACAGAGCGAGAGATGCATGAAGAGCAAGAAACCAAGAAAGACGAACGCAATTTTTCCTTCTGTCTTATTGTGGCGGTGTGTGTGTGTTTGTGTGCGAGAGACTACATGTGCGCTGTTTGTGTGTGAATGCGAGCCGGAGCGTTTTGCTGGAAACTAAAAACAGTATGTTTACTCAACCTGTTTGCCAAACCTCTTTAGTAAATATAGAAGATACAGTAGCAGCATAGACCAGGCTTATGCACACTTACACGTACACACAATCACGCACACATACGCCACACAAACACTGTGTGTATTAAACTGTCCGCCGGTCTGTACCACAGGAGGCTATTTGTAGAGTTGGTTCCTATGGCCTTCATGTGGGTCTGTCTATTAGTTGGGTGCCACAAACACACTAACATTTAAGACCACACGTCCATGCACATTAGGAAAAACACAATATAAGTTGTGGGTAAAACAGACAAGGACATGCACTAAACCTTGAACACACTCATTAAATGTACACTTTTTATGCCTAAACACACATACTGTAGGTGTGCACAAAAACCCACACGCACTGTAAGTTAGGTGGCCAAGAAGTTCAGTAACCACATAAACATGCTAACTATATTGAAGCATTCACTACAGTACAGTTAAGTGTCTGTTGCTTCTTTCTGAGCAAACATACGACTCAAATAGTTGTGTGTGGAGGTGGGGGGGGTCAAGGACATTTGCATCCTTGCCTCATTAGCTTCATATAAAAGTACTGAGAGTAATGAATTGTGCTTGTTAATATTTTTCATGTTTCTTCTGTAAAGACCATTTCGACACTGAGTATTCAATCAGAATTTATTACAGTATTCTCACAAAGGGATCCACTAAAAGTAACTCGACAGTCAAAAATGTTAACTGACCAAAATATGATATTACAATAAGTTACTGTAGGGTTGAATACCTTTGAATGTTTTAACTTTGTATCGTGTTTGTTTTCACTTCTCTGTAAAGACCTTGAAACTACCTAAGTGCATGGAAAGTGCTTTATAAATAAAACCACCTTGCTTTGCCAAATACTGATAGGCAAAATCTGCAACATGATTAACTCATAAGCATATTGCTCGGGAATAGGCCAAACCCATCTTGAAGTAAACAAACAGCTAACAGAGACCTAAAGTTTGCAAAGCAGAGTGTTTTGGAGGGAATATTTGCAGGCAGAAATGTATTTTATTCCTAAACTACATTTAAAAAAACGAATTTCAAGGAAATAAAAATAAGGGTAATCCAATGAATGCCATTATAAATGCACAAAGACCATTATTTTTGCTTATTTAAATCACAATCCCATTATTTGATCATGTGTATTGCAGAGACAAGTGGCCCACCGCAAGGAACCCTGCTCTCTCGGGTCATCAACTCCAACACCCTTAGCGCATTATGAATTCAGATACCACTTAGGAAAAAGGGCGACCTCTGATAAGAAGCTAGGTACTGGCCTGATCGTCAGTATGAAATGTCTAACTCCAGATTCAAAGGTTTTCTAGTCAACCCCTTCTTCCTCTCTCACCCTAGATTCCAGAGAGTAGGGCACTGAACACATAACCTGGAATGAGCTCCTTAAGGGGCCAGTTTGCTGGTTATCTGTAATGAGGTGTGTTAATGTAGGCAGTGTGGATGTTAAAGTAAGAAAACACTAACTTACCAGTCTGGATGAGGG
The DNA here is from genome assembly GCF_021292245.1 of Micropterus dolomieu. Classification (NCBI taxonomy): domain Eukaryota; kingdom Metazoa; phylum Chordata; class Actinopteri; order Centrarchiformes; family Centrarchidae; genus Micropterus; species Micropterus dolomieu. Next base: position 21,089,985 of record NC_060162.1, on the reverse strand, counting down.
GAAGAAAATTAAGAAAAAATAGACAAAAAACTATTTCTGGTTTCTTAAGGTGTCCACTCCAAGAGAAACTTATTTACTTTCAAAAAATGCAAAAAACAGAGCCCCCCAAAAGTTCCCCCCTTTTTTTGAGCTCTAGGGTCAAGTACTTAAATAATTGATCGGAAGGAAGGACCTCACCCCTTTTCCAAACGTCCATTGGCTTCATTACTTAGTAGGCGCAACACCCTTTTGCTCTAGTCACAGATTAACAATAAAAATATCAAGTCAAATAATAAAGCATGTAGATTCAACCATCTATGATTGTGTAATCTTTTCTCATTTCCAATGCATAAAGTCCAATGATATAGTAGGTCTCAATTTCAAAACAAGACAACATTAGCATTTCTTCACTTATCCATGTTGAATGCATCACACAAATGCAAATCACAGAAAAAGAAAAATCTTCCTTCTGTTCTTGTAATCTCAAAATGACGTTGCTTTCATTTTCACAATGGCTGGTGACGTATAGGTTCATTCTTTCCCAATTATTTTGACATCATGTGGGGGATGCATGGGACATCCTTACAAAAAACAAGTTTTAAAGTTTAATAAAAATGTATATTTACTTACAAAATAATATAAACTTAAGAAGGAAAATTCCTGAACTTCCCCTCTTTATCACACCTTTTTTCACACCTCCCCTCATGTGCGCGAGATACACGAATCAGTCGTCAGGGCTGCTGTAGAGATATAGGTCTTATCAAAGAAATATCTCAAATAAAACATCTTTCTTACTTAAAGTTTGTACTTTTGTAATATGAGCTAAGCAATTATCACTCTTAAAGCAAAGGCAAATCATTTTACTATATGGCTTCTATATGTATCAGCCAGTCAAACTGTTTCTATGAAGACCCCCCAAGAACCAGAACCAGTGGCTTCCAGTGTCCCTTTCTTCACATTTATCTCATTCTCACAACAGTATTCCCAAATACTTTGGGGGATAATTATGTAGTGCCTCGCTAAAGGACACTTCAGCAAGGTGAATGTCCAGCCTCACACTTCTACTTAGGAAGTGAAAAAAGCACAGCATGCTCCTAAACCTGCTGAGCACTCGTGGCATCGTCTTACATCACACTTGTGTGCTTAGTAGCCCCAGGAAGAGTCATCTATTGCTATTGCAGGAGTATACCTAAACGTAATACTTACTCATCGCTGACTTTACACTGATGTCATTATCTAAGCTTACCCTGTGTCTCTATGTGTGTGCGTGTGTGTCACGGAGAGCGAGGGAGTCATTCATTATCTCAGTCAACTCTCTCTTTTCACCACAAGCCCTATAGGCACACATTCTGTCAGCCATTCCCTTACTCTCCGTCTCTCCCAGTGACACTATAATTCAACATTTTAACTCGCGCTGTCTGTCTCTTTCTCCCTAGATCCGTGTCTCTCGTTCCACCTTTCCCTTTCCATCTGTCATCCTCTCCACCTTTTATCCGCCCTTTCTCACATCCTCTCACCTCTGTCATTCACATTCATCTTTCATTCCAGCCCAGTCCGGTCCTTCTTTCTTCCTCTCTCCACACCACTCTCTGTCTATATATCTTTTCTCTTCTCTCTCTCTCTGTCTCGTGTCCTCCAATAAACGCTGATGACAGCATTTCCTATTTTCACGCAGCAGAGAGCCCTGAACTTCCCGGAGGAATTGCTGTGACGATGATACGCCGATGAGTAAGCAGGCATGGTGACAACCTCTGAATGTAAATCTGTTTCAGTGTTCATTTGTCTTCATATAGACTGACTTAGCCTATAGCAAATATGAGCAGATATTTAGCCATATGCCCCGTAAAATAATTATAATGTTTAGAAACTGATTATTTGTAATTTTTTTAAAGGTGGGGAGGGAGCATATAAGATAAAATACCTGCGCTTGTGTAAATGGAAATTCAAGCCCTCACATGTGGGAGGAAAACACAAATGATGACCCCCCCTCCCACGCCAAACTACTTCTAAGATACCCTTGAGCAAGGCCCTGTGGACAACTATAGAAAGCTGTATTCACAGGACTTGTTAATATGCATAGCAGACTGGCTGTGAATCAGAGCATTACAGAAAGGACCAGTTAACATTACCCCAATGAATAAATAAAGGTTAATGTATAAATATTTATATTTAATGTCCCTCAGCCTGCGGTGGTCTCCGCGTAATCATCTGAATTCTTATTATATTGTTGAAACTGTCTCGGCCCACATAACATTATAAAAAGTAACACCTTTATTTATTTATTGTGAATGCTAGGTAAGTGGCTGTGTAATTTCGAATAAGTGGCTATTTCCATTACTTGTGCAAGAATTCAATGAAAAGGGGAATAATGGAAACAAACACAAAGCAGTAGAGTAAATCTCAAAAGGGAAACAAAATCACCTAACATCACTACCATGAGGTACAGATCTGACTGCAGCTGCACATACAGTATGTACATGTGTTTGTGTGTGAGTGTGTGTATCCATGCGTAGGTGAGCACTTGTGTGTGCTGCCCTAAGTAAACACTTGACTCATCAAGATCTTGACAGAGCTATTAGCATCCTCTTCCCATTTGTCCCCTCCCACACACACACATACACTGAGCCTCTCTCTCACACATACACACACACACACATACACTCTCCTAGCACTTTGCTCCTGCCCTTTCATTGTTTATTAGCGATACAATCCGTTATAAAGGTTTGGCCAAGCATCAGCACAGCTTGGCTCCTCCGCTCGCACCTTGCATCCACCCCAGCTGCATCTTAATGACCTGCTGTGGGGAAAATATCGTAACAACGCTGTTTCGCAGGTTGCGGTCACGCTCGTCAGAACAAAATAAATGCCAAGACATAACAGGGGAAACAAAGGTGGGGAGAGCGAGAAAACAAAAAGGCAGTGCTACAAGGGGGAAATGAAGACAGAGATGAAGTTGGACAAAAAGAAGATGAGGAGAGAGGCTGAAAAAATATGATGAAGAACGAGGAGGGTATGAAGAATTGTTAAGACAACAGGAGCAAGAAAGAGATGAGACTGGATGAAAGAAACACAGCGCGATGGAAAGTAAAGCGAAAAGAGAGCAACATGTTAAATCCCATTTCCTCACTCCAGACTTTGCACACGCTGCTGCGAGCACAACACACACACACACACACACAGCAGACAAAGCATATTCACAAGGGCTGCTGCACGCACAAATACACACGGGTGGCCAAACACACAAACACACACAGATGGATGGTTGTGTGCAGTTTATGTAACTCTGTTTGTCTACTGATTATCATGAACTCATTTAAGACTCTTATGCAACAGCACTTAGATATTCAATGTTCAAAATCATTTTTCTCACATGGGATATGGAAACGTTAGGTCTCCCGCATTGCTCAGCCAAATATCTAACCACCCAAGCTGAAAGAAGTGCCTAAACGGCACTGACTGAAAGAATACACTTTAAGTAAGTGAGCGTAAGAGACTGAAATACATCTGAACCCTGAATAGTGATCATATCAGTGGTACAATTTTATCTTTTCAGAGCAGGAGTTTTAACATCTGTGGGTGGGTATTATTCGCATGAAAGTGTCAAAACAAGGAATGACAAAAATATATTGTTGGGATCCTCTTTTACTTTTTATATCTCGTCAAACTAACAACTGATAACAGATGCTCATCAGGAAACATTTTATGACTAACAGAAAAACATGGGTGTAACCCATTTTCAGATTCTGCCACCAATCACGTCACATGAGGGCATGCACGTGTTAAGGTTCAAGTGCAAGTGGAAACTTCAGCTGCTGGGGCCTTTCTTTAACTACTGATAAGGAACTCAAATTGTAACTCTCCTGTCCAAGGCTAAAAATCTTTGTACTACATTATTCATCTGCTTCTCAAACTGTCCTGTTGGCTTCAAATATAAATGTGTTGCACCATAACCGTGCTAGAAGTATTTCTGGTGTAAATGACAACAAGTGAGGGCTTACAACAGCATCGTAACCAACGATTTACACAAGAAAAGGGCAACAACAAACTGTTCCGCCAAGTAACACTTTATCAAGTGAAAACCACATCACTGACTTTATAATGACTGAAGAGGTCAAGGACAAATCAGTTACTTAATTATATGATTAAAATGATCTTTCCTGTTTCTCACACTCTGTCACCTTTAAAGACCAGTGGGAATCCTCTGCCTTCAGGAGGATGTTGAAAATTTTAATCCAAAATAGCATTAGTAATTTTACAGTTGTCATCTCCAACAGGCTGTCATATATATATATATTTATATATTGAGGCCACTTGAAAATCCAGTCACTATCTGATGTGACTTTTGCCTTACGCAGTGCAACACATCTCCTTCGCATAGAGTCGATCAGGTTGTTGATTGTGGCCTGTGGAATGTTGGTCCACTCCTCTTCAATGGCTGTGCGAAGTTGCAGTCAGGTAAAGACCCCGATGAGGACGATGAGCATGCAGATGTCCAACAGAGGTTGAGGTCAAGGACAATTGGACTTGGTTGAAGATACTAGAAGACTGGTCGACGCCAAAGACCGCACACCCAAACACAAGAAAAGCAATCTAGTGTATGCGATCCAGTGCAGTGAGGAATGCACTGAACTGTACACAGAACGGCTAACTCCTCAGGTCAAGACTTGGCAGTTTATTTACATTTGAAGGACAGAGGACACTTGTTTTAGGATCACCAGGTGCACATTTTAGACAGAGAAGATGGATGGTTCAAAAGAAGTGTCAGGGAAGTCATTGAAACCCGGATTGAGACGCTGCCGTTGAACAGAGGAGGGGGTCTACGCCACCACTTATCCCCCACTTACAATGCTGTCCCTTCATCACTTCCCAGGAAACTGAACAAGCATTTCCTCTTGGCCTCAGGTGAAGATGCCAACCATGGTCGTTCAAACTTGGCCATGGGTGGCTCTAACGACCATGAAGACTGTCGTTAACAGCGGTATGGACGATCCTAGCTAATGATCCAAGAGGTTAAATAGCTGACTTTCCCTACCAGTCAGTCAGAACTGAAGAAGTCTCTTGGATGAGGGACGAAACGTCTTGTAGTATCTTCAACCAAGTCCAGTTGCCCTTGACCTCAACCTCCGTTGGATAACTGTGACCTGGATGACTGAGAACCTTCACAGACACCGAGCATGCTGATGAGCTCCCCTTAGACGGTTCCTGACAGTTTGTGCAGAAATAATTTGGTTATGAAAACCAATTGTTGCAGAAGCTGTCCAGGTGGCTGGTTACAGACGATCTTGGAGGTGAAGATGCTGAATGTGGAGGTCCTAGGCTGGTGTGGTAACATGTGGTCTGCGGTTGTGAAGCCGTTTGGATGTACTGCCAAATTCTCTGAAACGCCTCTGGAGACGGCTTATGGTAGAGAAATGAACATTCAATTCATGGGGCAACAGCTCTGGTGGACATTCCTGCAGTCAACATGCCAATTGCAAGCTCCCTCAAAACTTGCAACATCTGTGACATTGTGCTGTGTGATGGAACTGTACATTTTTCAAGTGGCCTTTTATTGTGGCCAGCCTAAGGCACACCTGTGCAATACCCATGCTGTCTGATCAGCATCTTGATATGCCACACCTGTGAGGTGGATGGATTATCTCGGCAAAGGAGAAGTGCTCACTAACACAGATTTTGACAGATTTGTTGTGTGTATATATATATATATATGTATTAAATGTGTTGCGTTGTGATTAATAGTAAAAAAGACACATCGTTTTCTCAAATAAAAGTTTTAATTTAAGTGATTGTAATCCAATACACTTTATTATACGCATTTTTCCTCATGGCTCGCTAGCTCTCCGTTGTGTGTGTGCTATAGAAAAAAAAATCTGGTTTTCCTACACAGCCTCTAAATTACACAAGTGGTGTGGACCTTCCCCACAACATTGTTACAGCCCGTCAGCAGCAGATGGCTTTAGTACTCATGCACAGTTCATGGGTGGAGGGTGGCAGTGGGAGAGAGAGTTCTGTACACCTGCACATTAAAATGTGCTGGTTCCAGGCACTGTGAAGAAAGAGATGGTCGACAAACAGCCATAGAGGAAAAGGTCTGAAGAGTATAAACAGAGAAGAAAGTTATATGGCCAGGCCAAGGGCGAAGGCGTTTCAGTACTGAAGGGAGCAGTGTATTTGTTTGGCAGTTGAGTTCAATTATCAACAATCCTTCTGCAGAATCACTCCATTTAAACATGTCACACAAATAAATGAAGAACACTAAATGAAACCAGAAACATTTAGTGATAATATACAATATATATCCTTTTTGAGAGTGATACACAAACAAACTTCATGTCCACGTTTGTCATAACAAATTGCAAGCAGGTGTTACAACCAAGTATGAATTTTATGGCCCATACACCAGTTGGTTCATGTATACAGTATTCCAGTGCTCTTCTGGGAGTGATACGTTTAGATACGAATCAGCTGTCTATAGCTTGCCCTTTTCATCCCTGCTGGTGTGTTAGCTGTAAATATAGGTTCAATGGGGCTTGTTTTCTTTTCATGAAATAATCCATTTGGTGCCATTTTTCCTGTAAATGACTGGGCAATTACCCATGCTTGGTGATCCATCACAGTAAACAAAACAAAGGTTTGCCCTCGTCTACTTTCTTAGTTTCATGCTATTCCCTTGTGACAAGGTTGAAGGATTTCCTGTTTGTGTGTACATTCAGAAACATCTCATTGGTCCACAAGATGATTCTGGCTCTCTGATTGGGTGAGCAAAGCCAGGGGGTATTTGTCGGAATTAAGTTTTTCTCTTAAATGTTAAATCCTTGATTGTAATACTATTCCACTCTCTCTCCTGTCAGCCGGCTTACACCCAGGAACATTTCTGACAGCAAATAATCCACCCAAAACACACTGCCTCAAAAATTTAATTATTAAGGAGGTCTGCGTTAGCTGTGACAGCAGATAAATATAAGCTGCAGCTGGGTTAGACACTGCAGTGTTTGTATTTAATTAAAAGAAAATACGATAAAAAGATTAAATGTATAAGTACAAATTCTGCACTTAGCAAAATGACAAGTGAGCTACTGTAATACAGGTATAGGCACAAGTAAAGCTCTAAATGGCAGAAGTAATGTGGTTAACATCCTACTCAACTCAGTAAACCGCTCAAGACAACAAACCTGCAAATTAGGCTTTAAAAATGGGATGAAACACAAACAGGATTCCAGTTCATGAAAGATTAGTTACGAGGCAATTCTTTGGAAAGAATGGAAACATAAAAGGATGAATAACGACCGAACATAAGTAATCTTACAGTGTTGTTATCCAGCACAATGGGATGACAAACGTTCACTGGTGTACAGCAAAGTGGCTGTAATGGTTTTTATTGTTTGGAGGTGGCTCAGGAAGAGGTGACGCAGAGATGGATGTTAATGAAATGCTTTCTAGCTCGCATACATATAAAACGAGTGGAAGCATATGCATGGCTTTTTGGAGCTCCATTTTAGATTCTACTTTGCAGCCGTGTGAGATGACTGACAATCGCTGTCAGATTCAACTCCATTACTTGCACGCACATGCAGACACACATATATTGTATATCGATTACTAACGTCTGCAGCCTGCGAAGGGGAGCCAATGCCAAGTGGGCAAGTGAGGGAGGAGGTGTATGCTCATACGAACACATTGGGGAACGGAGGGGCTATGCAAGGACAAATTTTAAGCATCTGTCTCCCGCCGACATAGAAATGTGCACAGGCACACACGTCACACAGATTAAACTAAAGGCGAACCCACCTGCCTGCTGTTGTCTCGCTTTATTTGTCACTTAAAAGGAGCGGCATGGAGAATGGTGGAAATCAGAAGAGAAGGGAGGAGAGGAGGGGAGATGAAAGGACCGTTTCTATTAAACTTCCTCTGGACTCCTCTCTAAGATGATTATTCTATAGGGTCAAAGGAGTGCTGTAAGAGCACTATAAACTCTGACTTTTGTGTTCCCCAAGCACTTGTGTTGTTGGTGATCTACAGTAAGACTTGCAGCTTAATCTGCTGCTGCATTTATTGTAAGCTGCAGATGGATAAAACTGTCAGCTTAATGTCTAAAATGTAGGGGAGAGGAGACGACAGGAGATGAGAGGAGAGGAGAGGAGAGAAAATAGACTCAAGATGAGAAAAAAATGTAGGAGAGGCAATTGAGAGCCAGATCAATGTCAATGTAAGAAACACACACACACACACACACACCCATTTAGCCAGAAGCCAAAATGCTCCTGCCACCCAGCAACCCAGATTTCATTTTTCCAGCTCAAACACCTTTATAGGGATTCAATCTCCATTTATACCTCGTTTCTGACACCCTAGCATGCACCTCTATGTCTCTCTGTCTATCAGTCTCCCTGTCTTTGTCTGGCTAGCTATATCTGTTGTCTGTCTGTGTTTTACTGCCTATGCAAGGAGAACTTTGGTTGCACAAGGTGTGAAATGAGACTATATTGATCTGTCTGCCTGTGTGGATGCGTCTTTGTGTGTGTGACAGAGGGGGAGAGAGAGAGAGAGAGAGAGTGAGTGAAAGAGAGAGCGCATTAGCCTTCATGCCTGTGCATGTGCTGTGTGCATGCAAAACCAAAATGAGTAAGATAATAATCTTATCTTTAGTAGTACACATACATACCATTCTCTAGCAGTGTTTTCGCTCATATTTACCATTGTGATGTTACAGCATGTTACAGGGTTTTGTTTTTTTTGTCACACCTATGTGGTGTTGATGATTAATCCTAATCTTTTTCTAAATTGGAAGAGAATTCACTCAACGTTATTAAAATTAATTACTATAATGGCACTGCCTTAGAAATGTCATGTAAGACAAAGCAGATAAAGACAAATGTTACTGTGAGAAATGTCATCAAAGAGACGGTTAAGTAGGGATTTCTCTACATATCTCTCCTAAGGCAACGACACTCAACACAGTTAACCAGACCACTCATTTTACTATCAGGCAGACAAAGAGTTGTAATTTCCGCCCCAAAACAGGCAAAAAAGTAAATATTAGTCACCGTCCCGAACAGCTGTGTTTAGTTTAATCACTCACATTGTTTGTTCCCTCTGATCATTATTGTTGCAGCTTTCGCAATCCCGTCATGTTTGCTTGCCCATCTCAGTGAGCTACTTCAAAAACTTTCTGACTCTGCTTGCATGTCTACATTTGGATCCCAATTCCTTTTGCTATCATTACTGAACTTACTGAACAGTCCACTGGCTTGAATGTCACAATTTTACTTCCGTATACAGTCACTGTAACACCCATCAGCTTTAAAAGCATTATTAAACCCTCAGATTTCATTTTCTTGTAAGGCATAAGAGGATCAGGTGCAGTAAAACATGGGGGAAACCACCTGGTCCATTTTAAAATGTATGAATATATCTTTTTGTCATTATTCTCATCTATAATTTCACTGTTCAGTACTTTCATATTTTGTTTTTGCTCTCATCTTACTCCTCTTAGTCAGTTAGCTCACATCCAGCTACTTCCTGCCAGTCTTTGACTCGTATTCCTACAATTGTTAATGGATACTTGGATACCCACCTTTTCATGTGATTTTCTTCTCCTTATTTGACTTTTTTTTTTTAACCATACTTAATGGCAATGTTTTTCTAACTATTTTCTTTCCCTCGGCTGTCCTTCCCCTCCTCTTCTAGTTTCATTTTTCTCCAATTTCATCATTCCCTTGCTTGATCCATCTGGCCTCCATTCACGCTATTTATCCCTTATCGTTCACCCCCGTCATCTTTCCTTCCACTCTCCAGAGCCCTCTCTCCATCATCTTCACCTCCTCTCCTCTGCACCCATATCCCTTCGCCAACCATCCCTCTCTTTCTTCTTCTCCCCCCTCTTTCCTTTGTAAGATAATACATTTGCAGCCTGAGTGATCTATTGATTCCCTGAACTCCCAGCGCCCTTCAGAACGGTAATTTTTTTTAAGGAGGAAAGAAGATTAGACAGAAACGCAGCACATTTCAAGGTGAAAGGGGTTCTCCTGACTTTACTCATCGATGGAAACGTCTCTGCTTTTTGAAAAGGGTTATGTGTGATGGGCAGAAGTGCAAAGTGCTTGATGTTCCTCCTCCTCCTTTCTACACTCCATGTGTTTTTTTCAAGCCCCATAGTATCTGGGAAGGGTTTGGAATGGAAGCCAAACAAATCGGCAGTTAGGTGAAACTGACAAATCATTTGTATTTTCAATGTGTTGTCAAGCAACCTGTATAGGGTATTGTATTTACACTTGGGTAATGTTCCTGATGTGTCCTTGTAAATCACCTATAACCGATGATACATCTGTTGATGCTGCGATAAGCTGAGGTTTACCCAAGGCTACTTACTGAATTGAGGATGGATTACCTGTTTTAAATAGGTTTTAACGCTTTGCAAGTTAACTTTCATACACCAGTGAAATTCATGATAACAAGTGGCTCTCTTAAAAGTAGGGGATCACTGTAAAAATGTGTTACGCTTTGGTAAATTGTTTGGCAGTAGATCGTCTGTAGTTAATTTGCTAAAACTAAATCCAATGTGAATTAATTTTAGAGATAATTGGGGTCCAATTTAATTCCTGTTTTGACAATATTTTTGTTACTGTACACATTTGTTGCAAAAGTAATGACCACAGTAAGTGAGATGTTCACCTCAACCACAGTTTTCCTCCTATATTTGCCATAAACAGCTTTGCTACAATTTAGCTCACACCAAATTCCCTGAAGGGAATTATTTCGAATACAGATTTTGTTCTGTTTTCAGCCAGTAGAAGGTCACAGAGGAACAGTCTGGCGGCTGTTCACTTGAAAGAAAACAGTTACCAGTGTGCTTTTATTACAGGACAGTCTTCACTTGAAGTTTCCACCTTATGATCCCTGGATTTGTCTTCTGACCAGTGGATGTCGAGCCTCTGTGTGCTCTCAGAAAAGTGTCTTTAAGCAGTCTGTCGCTCAACCAGTGGGTTGGCTATAAATGGTTTGGTTTAAATGTGGCTTGGTTTAGATGGGATGTCCCAAAGGGGACAAAGAAAGTCATTCCACTGGAAACAAGTGGCTCAGTGACCGGAGACTAATGCCGGTTATCGTTAATGATGATTACCAATCACGTTGCTTTTATGTAATGGCTCAGATGGATGGGCATTATTCTGCACCATCAACCAGGGATTAATTTTATTTATTTATTTATTCATTATGTGAGGAGAAACATTTAAATAAATCCAGCATTAGACCTCTGTTAGTGAAATTACTATTATTCATTAGATGAAACAAATAATTTTCATGTCACTGATTTGCATTCACTTCATTCACTTACCTGGTTAAATAAGTCTAAATCTAATAATTTTGTCTAGTTGGATCACAATTAGGTCAATTTAATGAGATTAGATAATTTATTTTATTTGCATGATCATTGCTCAAATAATGGAACTAATCTGTATGCAACTGTGCTTTTACAGTATGACTGTGTAATCTTCAGTGTTTTAATTTTTAAATTAAAACCTGCCTACATTTTGTTAAAGTTGAGAAGACCTTAATTTTGATTTGTCCTGTGGCTTGAGAATTGTCTGTACTCAGCATTCCTAGCATTGCTACACCTTGGCAAGGTCACACAAGGTCTGAGGAAATTAAAGTACAAAACTGTTCCATTATGTAAGGAAGGCCACATGTGCCGGTGTTTCTAAAGGTCTCCGCTACTGCTTTGGGATTTCTGAAAGTCTCACCAAAACATTTTGACAAGATGTTCCACCCGTTTTCAAAGAGCTTGAGGAGAAACAGGTCTGACCGTGCAAGATTACCTTTGGGCAAATGGGTTGAATGAAAAGTAAGGATTGGAAACTTTGTTGCAGGCTCACTATTAGGTTGATAAGATGGATTTTTACATGCAAATGTAAAACTGCACCAACTGGTACAGCATTAATCCAGCCCTGAATGAGACTGGATTCTGTCTGGATCCATACCATCTTAAAAAACCATTTATGTAGTTAACCCTTTATGACGCTACATAGTACAGAAGAACATGATCAACAATGAAAACAGTTACAGGAAAGCAAAGAATCGCAGCATTACATGTACTCCTGCCAAGAATCTGATTCAGTTTTATGTCGTTACAGATGAATGGAAGAGGGAAGTGAAAACAGGATGATAGAGAATAAGAGAAGGTCATTGGGATGGGAAATATGAAAGGAAGAAGAAACTAATAAAAAGTAGAGCTGAGGTTTACAGCAAAATTAAAGGGAAGAAGAAAAATTTAAATGTTGAAAAAAGAAGTTGCATTCGGCAGATCTAATACCAATGAGAACCTTCTCTCTCCATTCTTTCACTATTTTTTTCTTTGTCAGCCTCTTTTCACCTCTCTCTTGGGGATGGGGATAAGTCTTGATCAAAACAAATGGGTCTTTGTGAAAATACTGCACTTATCTGTAATCGCAAGCAATCAAAGAAACTCTTGATGTTTTCTGTCAAGGGCCTGATAGCAACCATCTTGGCTGACTGTCTTTCTGCTCTCTGGTGAGCACAGCTAAAGTAAACTCTGCCCTTATTTTTTCTAGTTTTCTCCATTTTTCCACAGTTTGACATTTTCTTTTGTGGACCTTGTTCATCCATCTTCCTACCCCTTCATTGGATCTCATTTGGCACACAATTACATGTCCAATTTCTCTGTCCCTTCTTCTTCTTTGCCGTTCCTTCCATCTTCTTTTGACAATTGTCTCACAGCATCACTCCCCACCCCCCACTCTAAACAACCTCTCTGAGATGGATATAACTGCTTAGCTGCTCCATAAAGGCGGCATAATGGATGTCATAGCTCACTGATATTGTTGCTACACATCACTTCAACTATGCGTTCAAATCTACCCGATGAATCGAGCCATTATAGCATGTCTGTGCTGTGTTTGCGTATTTATGTTGAAAAGAAAGCATTATGCAGGACAAATGATATACCCAAGAAAATTAGAAAATAGGTATGACATCTATAAATCTGACAGAAAGCCATGTGTCGCTATATAGGGGAAAAGGAGAGAAAATAAAAGAAAAAATGTAATAGTTGGTTCACTGTTAACACAAATAAAACTACCCCTAGTGATATTTAGCGACACAAATAGTTCTGGTTTTATGATGCATTATATGCACAGGTTTTTTAGATGTCTGGGATTTCTGCCTATACCCGAGTGCAATTGGGGGTGGTGAGAATTCCACTTGTGTCTTTTCAGAAACAATGGAGTTACTTTGGATAAGCCACAGACCCCACTGTGAACACTATTCACTGAGGATACTCAGGCAAAATCCAAAATGAGAACAGTATTGAATATAAAGCAGATAGAAAGACACTAAGCCAGTGAGAAGGTAGATTAATAGACAGAAGTAGAAACGGTTGCAGAAGCAAGAAAGACACACATGGACAAAAAGAGAAATATAGAACAAGTTTAGGAAGTAGGGAAAGTTGAGAAACAGCAGGGAGAAGGGGCACAAAAGCACGTAAAAAACTGAGACAAAGTCAAAACATAGTGATGGCTGAGTGTATGTATTTAGCAGATGGCTGATAATAATTAGCTACAGGATGAGATCTACAGTGAACCACTGGGTTCAGCTAATTCACAACATGCTGGATTCAATGCACATATTCACTTCTGCAAGGTCAATTAACTTCCACACGCCTTGTGGAGTAGCTTATATAAAGCAGCATAGAAACTAAACTAAAGTTGACAACACATAAAGAAAGTATATTAAATAAGATCGGATAGATATTAGTGTGTAAGGAGCTAATGCCCAAGCACCGCTGCCAAAGCATGGCACTTTCAAAGCAATCTTGTTGCTTTGCATTGCGACCTATTATCCTGTTCTCAACGTTAACAGCCACTACTGCTGTTACTCAGTCAGGTGTGGTTGCCCCTTTTCGACTGACAATTTTACTCTGGGTCAAAGTCACAAGTTCAATCTCTTCTAGGTGAGCAGAACTCCCTGCCTTAACAGCTTCGATCTCCAACTTTAGACAGAGAGAGCAGACTGATGTGGTTTTCCCTAGGCATGAAGATGAGTTAGTGATTTTACTCATTTCACACCTTCTATCTACTTAACATGGACTAGTTTCTCTTACTTTTCTCGTCTACTCCTCCATTACACCCTCATTTTAAAATTCAGGAGGCATTTTCTTCCCGGCTCAAGACTGAGCAGTCAATCACTAATCAGCATGCTCTTTATTAAGCCAATCAGTTGCTTCTGTAGCATTCTGCCTCGAGCTCCTTACAATGGTGCCAACATCTAACTCCCCACCTCCACACTGCCAGCATTAAGACTCCATCCAGAATCAGTGGCAAGATGGCCAAACTGGGGGATATGTACTGAACAATTACAGGGTTCATCACAATAATCCAGCACTGACTCCAGATGGACTCCCCCAATCGTCTACCATACAACAAAAGATTTTATCCACACATTAGTCACAGATCTCTTATAGCAGCGTATCCCATCCATCTTTCCATCCATGCATAAATACATCCATTATCTATCCATTTGTTACGTATTCAGGGTTGTGGAGCCTATCTCAGGTGACCCTGGACAAGTTGCCTGGACAGACACACACACAAAAAATAAATAAATAAATAAATAAATAATATATATATAGATAGATAGATAGATAGATAGATATAGTAGAGTTCCTAGCTCGCCTAACATGAAACTTCTTGGAAACTGTTTAAGTTGAATTATGTCTATGGTCAAGAGAGTAGAGTTTCTAGTTCAACTAACATAAATGTTTTTGCACCACAGGGAGACACTGCAGAATCCCATGTATACAGAAGCATGTTGTCAGTACGGATATACATAATGAACCCCAGATTAAGTAATTGGTAATTAGTATTTGTTTTACTCTATAATGTTTGAGCCAAATTAGTATACTATTACACAAAACCTTTACGTGAAAGTAAAGTAGTAGTTTCTAGACAGGAACAAGATCATAAAGACACTCTGGTGTCTTTGCGCTACATATGAAGCTGGCTAACTTAGCTTGGCATAAAGACAGGAAACAGCTACTGTTGTAATGGCCAAGAAATTGTCCAGCACATAACCCCCGGTTAAATAGTGAATTGTCGTTTTTACACTTCAGTATTTGTACAGCTTAACAAACAAGATATACTGTGTTAATTACTAAGCTTAAAAGGTGCTGGTGGGTGGATTTTGTTATCTTGGAGGATCGCCAGGCTATCTGTTTCCAGCCTCAATGCTAAGCTAAGTCAGCAGCTAAGGCTGCTAGCGGTGGCGTAATATTTAGCTTAGAGAGACAAGCGCATTTCCAAAAATGTCTTGTTGAGCAAACTAGCCACCCAGTATTTAACAATAGTTCTCTCAAAGGATATGCAGTTTAGCATTATAAACCCCCACATATCTAACAGGGACTAACAGGGTGTATTGACAAATGTCGTAGCTGTATTTAGCAGCTTTGTGGTTAGTATGGCTCATGAATCCAGTCTTGTGGTCTGCGTCTAAATTTCTGTAATAACTTTGCCATGAGTCGAGCTGAGGCCCATTCTTTCATGTTATCAAGACTCTCCATTGTAGACTATCTAATCACAACTGAAAATTTAAATGAATTAATAATGATTGCACCACATTTGTTAATATCTGAGCAATAAACCCCTAATCTCTTATGAAACCTCTCCCCATTGAAAGGCTTCTAACTGTCATATCTACAACTCTTCTGCATGTCTTTCTTTGTGAATTGGCAGCAGCAACGTAGTTCACAGCCTTACTCGGGGATCTAAATTGGCTCGCAGCGTTGTTAGAGATAGAGGGGTACTGCTGAGAAAGATGGAGAGGAAGAGATGGGGAGTGTTTACAAAGAGGCAGAGGAAGATGAAGAAAGACAGAGGAGGGATGGAGTTGGGTGTAGAGAGAATGACTCTGCGTAGATTGACAACACAGACAGAAAGTGATTGAGCACCATAAATGGCCATATTATAATGACGGGAAGCAGAGAGGGTGAAAGCAACGGCTTGACTGACAGAAAAGAGGCGAGCGATGTGACGCACAGGGAGAACATTTCTTTGGCCCCTACTCATATTCCTCCACCTCCTTCTACTCCTCCTCATCCTTCATGGTAAGTGATAGGAGTTAGTCCCAAATCCCCGAGCATGCAGGCCGACGAGTGGATTAGCGCCGCTGCTCTTCCGTTATTCTCTCTGCTCGATTGTACTGTGGTTTTGCACCCGAGGCAGGAGGCAAGGAGCAGGGGAGATGATTTCATGGCAGCTTCTGCCGGATTAGGCGGGAAGCTGGAGAGGGGTGCCAAGAGATGTGGGGACACCTTTCACCCTTTCCCTCTTACCTTCGCCGGTGTTTGTGGGATTGTGTCCCTTGCTGTTCTCTCTTTGTCTGTTCTACCCTTTTGTCTCAGCCCACTTCGCTCGCCTCTGTACATGTCTCGTGATTTATTTTCCTCTCTTTCCCTTCCTCCCGCTCTCTTTGGCTTTCTGACTTTCTACCGCCACCAGTTCTGACTCTAAGGAGCTCAAATTAAACCTAAACTTTTTGGTTGTATTAAAGACTTCAATGTGTTAGAAATATTTTATAAAAATAAATTATTTTGTAGAATTATAACTTCCAAAGAAGTTTCAGTCATGTGTGAAGTTAAATTGAATCTTTCACAATAAATAAATTAAGAGATTTCGTCATTATGGAGCGTTGGGTAAACAGAAGGATCCTTAGGTGCCTCAATAGATGAGACAGTTTGAAGCCTTATATTTCTAGGGATCACACACACTTACAGACATGTATGTGCTCCCTCTACAGACCCTTTATGAATCAGAGGAGTCTTGCCTGAGACCTTGTAAGCTGAAAATCTCCCTTGGCAGGGCTGGATTTCACCTTTGGCTGACTTATACATGTTTAACTTCCCACATGAGAGAATTTGGTTTGAAACATGGTCTCCAAACGCTTAGTGGGAGCATAAAGAAGAGCAATAGGATGGAAAAGGGAAAACAAAAGAGCAGATGTGACATTCTGATATTTTAAATCTAGTGCATAAATACTGAAGGCTATGTTTAACTATGGGCTTAATCCCTGGGTGCTTTACATTCATTCTTGGAAAGGAAACCATTACCTAAAGTGGATAATTTAGCATAGCTAGTGGATCTAGGGCAAGGCTGTAAACATTATTGATGTAGACAAGAGACTTCAATTGCCGCTGTTCTTTAAAATATGCCGTGTATAATTAATTTTATGTGTTTTCAAAAGTGAGTAGCTGTCACATTTTTTCAAACAATATCTAATTTTCAAGAAGAAGAAAAAAAACAATTTCAGGAAAAAACTTAACTGTCAAGCATTTGTCTTTTGTTGTGCTTGCATTTTAGAGCCTGGGGATATATTACAAGAGCTACAGTACGTGGATGTACTTCAAAACTGCAATATCTCTAATATAAACTTTATATGTCGCTGCAACAGTGTGACAAGAAAAAAACCCTGTGCACAACTAAAACAATATCAAGAACATCTTCAACACTGCGTGTACTATGTTTTTACATGACCATCTTGTCTCTTCCTAGTTCGGTCCGTAATTGCAAATCCTTTATCTCTCTGTAAATGTGTGAGTGTTAATTAACCTGGTCAACTTCTTTCTGTGCCCGCTGTTCTTCCAGAATTAGATTCTGATTGCCATCTTTACATTTGCAAAATACAATGTAGGTCCAAAATGAATTAGTCACCAGTGATCAAATTAGATCTAGTAGAAACAGATTTATATTAAAGACTGTTCATACTTTTCCATTTTTACATGTATTTTATCATATTATAAGAACCTTACGTGTTCTGATTTACTACAATTTTAATTTGCTGTTGATGCTGTTAACAAACTCAATACTTCTTAAATGTTCAACTGCTGTAAGAACAATTCCAAGTTCCATACTACCATTATATTACTTTGAGTTTGTCTTTTTAAGTTGAACAGTTTTCATTCACTTAATTCCTATCTACTTTGCCATTTTTTGGATCACTTTTAGCTATGGTCGATGAAAACTACACTTCCTGCACAAATGTTTGACATTAAAAACATTTGAGTCAAAGGGCACAATCTCTCCTTCTCCTGTTAGGGTTTTATTGAGAAACATCTGCAGTATGTGTTGAGTGTCATCGATATAAATATCTTAAAACTAGTCAACAAAAACTCAATTTCAGTCTAGTTTCAGGCCGAGTGAAACAATTTAACCCCAGTGTCACATTCACAGCTGAAAATGTGCAAGGCCTGAAAAAGCTTTCCCCTTGTTGATAAACACGCACTAGTGTTTGGTTATGTTTCGTCGTGATTTATTGCATCTCCATAAACACGCAAGCTAATTACTGCAAAATATTACAAACATTGTCAGAATTGTGTAAGACTCTCAAACACACAGGGGCATACCCCCCCCCCCCACACACACACACGCACACAAACACACCCCAACACGTGCATACACACACAAGTAAATGCACACTCCGATATACACACACATATATACTCCTCCCAGACACACAAAGCCACATCATGATCCAAAGTCAATAATGCAAGCACAGGGAGATGGTAGAAGGATAGAAAAAATCAATATAAGACACACAATGCAGCATTTGCTTTATCATGTGCACATATTTCTGACAGGGCTCTCCACATTACCAAGGTGCATCGACTACAACATCTGCATGTGTGGCATTGGGACATAGAGTATTAGTACATCAATATGAGCCATTAACAACGCGGAGGATGACTGGGGTTACATGAGGTCACTGTCTGCCCTATAATGGAGCAGTCATTTAAGGGTCAACCTGCGTACCGCCCGAATGAAGTTATGGCTATGACTGATGACGATGAGGTTGAAAATGATCTGCTCTGGCCTCAGGGTCAGGTGTCAGGGTCAGTCTGCTGCCTAGGTGCAGCGTCGCTATAACATAGGCGAGTTAGGGTCTGATCGATGTTGACAGCGGTTCATGGATGCAAAGATTTATTGCTGAGAAGCTGAAGGTCTAATTCAACCAAACATTTACGGTGCCCCCGCACTGACCTCTGAGGCATACTGCTTTCTGGGATTTTATGGCTAACCCAGGCTTTTCTCGTTAGGTCTTTATTCAAACGGTAAGGATGTTTTCGTTGCAAGCAAGTCATGGGGAAGATTTCACTCTTAGTGCACAATGTGCAGCTTTTTTCAGCTTGAACCAGAAACTAAAATGCTATACCCTCAGGCAGTTGAGGTTCTATTTGAATACTTGTCACTAAGGCTGCCCCTTGAACTTTGATGATGCAAGTCATTTGTTAAAGAGCCCCAATGACAAGATTTGTCAAATTTTATTTCTTGTGAATTGCTGACGCTGTTCAGAGCAAACACTGTTATAGGAATAATTCCATCTTGGTGCACTAACATAAACAAGAAAAATAAAAAGATAATAACATTAAAATTATGAAGTTCTGAGTTGGGGAAATTATTTACTGTTGCTCATCTTGATGCATACTTTTAAATGTGACCAATACAGAAAACCTCCATAATCATCATGAAGACGCTAAAGGGTACCTTGTGCATCTATGAGATGCCGAGGGGCGTAACAATGCGTTGGTAGCCTATTTGACAACCTGGGAATGAGAATGGGTTTGTGTGTGTGTCCATGCAGGCTGAGGTAAGAGTCTCCTGTGCTGTGGAGTGAGACAGAGGGCATTAGTCAGATCTGACCAACAAAGAGGCAGTGAGCACACAGCCAGAGGATTAGACCAACACCACAGACTTTCATTAGTCTACAGAGAGGAAGAGGAAAAGAAAGAGCAACAGAAAGGTGGCGAGAGAGAGACACACTGGATTACAAAGATAGTGGAGGACTTCCATTAGTCGCGGATGAGGGAGAAATGTAAAGATGGAGGATGAGCGGTGAGATACAGAGAAATTAAGCGAGGGGGAACACTCCACTACTGGATTAGTCCAATAGAAGGGGCTTTCATTAAATGGGGGAGAAGGGGATGGATTGATGGATGTGTGGAGAAAGAAAACAAGAGAGTGGAGAGAGAGGTAGTGGGAAATAAAATAAAATAAATATGCATGCATGTCTCAGAGATAAGGTGAAAGGGGACAAAAAGAAGGACTGGGCAGTGTGGGGACAAAACAAGTACAAGTTACAAAAAAACAGAAGAAGTGGACAAGAAAGAAATGAGAGAGAGAGAGAGAGAGAGAGAGAGAGAGAGAGAGAGAGAGAGAGAGAGAGAGAACAGTAAGAACCAGACTGGAAAGCTGAGGCCATAAAAAAAGGAAGTGAAACAGAAAGGGAGAGAAGACAGGCAGAAAGTTGACGGGAGGGGAGGGGGGCAGTGGTGTAGAACAACAAGTAGCGAGGATTAACCCCTCCACTGCACCCCCAACACACACCACACACACAGACACACTCAGGGCCTGGGAAGAACGCTGCTGTGCCAAACTAATTAGCTACTAACGCAACTACAGCTCACACAGATGAACTGTAGCGTTTACAATGGAGACCCAGGCCAGGTCTCAGAGGTGTGTGTGTGTGCGTGTGTGTGTGTATGCATATCATTATGTTTTTATGGCTGTGACCGTGTGTGATTGTGTGTGTGCTTACACTTGAATACGACCATAACAAATTAAACGTCTCCACTCGGCGAGACAAACAATCTACTCTGGGCAATTGCCTTTTTTTTTCATCTTCTTTTCCCCAACTTATTTAAATTTGCATATTCCTCTGCCCTTTATCTCAAAGCTGATTGAAACAACCCATTACATGCTTTACATTACTTTCTGTGCCCAGTTTTTAACAGCTGCAGCTCTCTCATAAAAGACACAACTACACGATAATTAATCGCAAAACAATAATAAATTAATTCTCTGGTCAATAAAATGTCCCAAAACCCAAACGTAATCGCTGCCTGGATAATCTTCACAGGCAAAGTATATATATATTTTTTTTTGAGTGAATGAACATTTACCCCGGCAGGGAGGGGGTCTGGACTTTGACACCGGAGGCCGGGGGTCGCATCCTTAGTCCCGTCTGTGGTTAGGTTTAAGCAACAAAAGCACTTCAGTGAAGGGGAGGGAAAGATCGTGGTTTAGGTGAAGTTTTGATAATCACATAACCTTAAAAACTGTAATTATTCGGCTAATAATTTGGATAGTGGAACATTTCCCTGACACGTTCAGTATCAACATATTGGTAATTTATGTTAATTAACAAATTCCTCCTGTTAATAGAAAAACGGGTGGCATTACACTCCCTTCAAAATGTGTTTTGCTGATGCAAATAAACAATTAATTGATGCCATTGATATTTTCTGTGGATGGACTAATAAATTAATCCTCAGATATGTTGCTTAACACCCAATGTGGGCATCCTAGTGTTACGTTCCATTTTGTTGGCCTCAACTCAACAGTTTTACAACGGCAGGGTGAAAACTTCTCTAGGCATTAATTCTCCGATGGAGCCAAAGCTGTTAAAGTCGAAAATATCACAGAAATGTGAAACGACAGTTGCGCAATACTTAATCTGTGTGCTTTGTGCCCCATGGCAGAGCCGCATTTAGTTTCTTCACTTTTTTCAGACATTTGCTATACTTCCCAAACATTAACTCATCTATTTTCCGTTATTTTTCTGACAGACCACATCTGCATTTGATCTCTGCTAGTGATATGACCAAGATTACTGGAAATCTCAAGCTGGGATCTGTCGATACGATCTTGGCGGTGTCATTTTTATGGAGCAAAAATGATTCCCTTCTTTCTTTCAGGCAGACAGATGGCTTAATGGATGAAGTGGCATTTCAGCCAACGCTTAATTCAAATATAGACACGACAGACCCGTTTCACACTAAAGATCAACAGAAGAATGTTGGAAGTGTTTCTGAATCTTGCATCAGTCTACCTAACACATTTGATTACCAAAACCATATTGCAGATTTTACAACTCAAGCGCAAAGTCAAAACTGTGGTCAATTTAATATTTTTGTCTTTGAAGAATTCATCTCACTGGCTTTGTATTGCATTTGGAGGAAGGATTAAAGGTTTCAAATAACCCCGTTTTAATTTAAACTCAGCGGGGAGTGACAGTCGACCACTGACAAGTCACAATATTTCAAGCTTTAAAGGAAAGAAATGTCACTTCTTACTACCTCCTCTTGTTTGAGCTGCACTGACAAATGTGTCAGTGTAGTTCTCAGAATTTTAGATACATGAATGAAATGCCAATTTAATAGTGGAGAGGCATGATGTTTCTCGTGTTGAGTGACAGTTTTTCATTCCTTCAAACTACTTTTTTGTACAACAAATAACTACTGCTCTCCACACTATTTTTATATATATAACACCACAGCTGGTTTTGATAAATATAGTCAATATATCTTCAGTGTCTAGTTCATGAGCACCTCAGCAGGGCGCTTGGTTGTTGATATAGGGTGCTACACATTAGGATTCCTGAATTCCTGAATTCACATTCGTCTCCGTATGTTGTATATATCTTTGTAAATGTATCTCCTTTAGTCTCTCTGATTCTGTCTCTGGCGGTAGTTAGAGATTGAAGCTTCAGACAACGTTTGATGTTCTTGGTTTAACATTGGCCTCATTACCACCATAGGTTTCACACAGGATGAAAACTACATTCACACCTACCATACAGACATACATGTTCATGTCGAACTGTCTAAATGTGTAAAGGCTTCTGTTAATTATGCAGTTTGTCTAACTTAAGTGTCAAGCTGACAGTGCATAACAACAAAATTACATTGGCAGCATTAGTGCAGTGTAACAGTCCTGTACACCACTGACTTTGGTACTTTTCTGTTTTGCAGTCCTCAGTTGTTAAAAGGTTGTAAAGCCTATTAAAACTAGCAGTGTTTTTAACATATGTCACAAGTATGAAATGTCAAACCCACCAGATATAGATTATTAATCTCTAAAGAACACTCTGACTCACAAAAAATATAATATAAAGAAGCTACTGTATAATATAAGAATAAATATAATATAGTATTCCGTTCCATCCTCATCCATCCATCCATTAGCAACCGCTTACCCTGCATACAGGGTCGCGGGGGGGCTGGAGCCAATCCCAGCTGACATCGGGCGCAAGGCGGGGTACACTCTGGACAGGTCGCCAGTCCATCCTATTCTTTTATTATATATATAAAAGAATAGGATGGAATGAGGAATGTTTCAGGGTGAGAATTCACAACTGTCATCTGCAACAGATACCTTCTAGTAACAAAAAGACATTTCTAATAATTCAATTATAAATAGAATAAAAATGTAAATGTTATTGACTTTATTGTCCTCGTGTATGTAATGATCAGTCACACCATCCTCTAAGTTTACTGACTTTGACAAAAACTCATCTGATCCAGAGTAATAGTCATCCTGACAACCATCCACGCACGCTTTATCAGGAAGGTGCTGCACTGAACATCCCTACCAGTATCAGTGCCAGAACAGATGTTGTCTTTTGTGGTGTGCCATCAAGGAAAATTGTCCCCATTTGTCATTGTTTATTTGGCTTTTAATTACCTTTTTATGTAACTGATAGGTGACACAGTCTTTACCTCAGGAACAAAGCAAACCAAATCAAAGACTATTATATATTTCATGCAGATCACTGCAGAGATCATTTGCCAAGTTCCAAAATAGTTTACTGATTAATTATGTGAGATATTGCTGACTTATGTCATGAACTTTTATTTTTAAATCAATGGGTTAGTCAGAAAAAACATAACAAATACTACACTGAATTTGAAGTTTTCAGTTTTCAGAAAATATAATGAAATATATCGAAATGATGATCATGATTATACTAATAATTTGGTGATTGTCTTCAGTTTGCTCAAAGCATCAACAAGCAGTATAAATGGGACTTTAATTATAAACTTTTTTTGTTTTTCATTTTTCACTGTTTCACTGTGAGGTTGACGTTTTGCAGCACACCTTTCATCTTCTGTGCATGTTCTGCCAAGGTAATGCAGCACCACACTACTGTTCGGCTGGCGCTTTCAATGCACCACCAGATGTTGTCTTTGTCATAATGTGTTTTTAATCACCATTCCTGAAGTCAGATGCCAGCAGGCAGCTTCCAATCTGATTTGCATCACTTGTTTTCCCTCATCTCTCCTTAACAGCTGAGAGGGCTGCGGGCATCAATCACTCTTAACTAGCCACGCTGTCAAAACACTTCCTACACCAACTTCTGGGACCCCGCAGCCCCTTATGTGCAACAGGACCAAGCGGGACTTCGAATTTCCAGGTTCTGATTAGGGTTTGAGCCAATGGACGATGACACAGTCATTGACCACTGAACCTCCTACCATCGTGATTGAACCTGCACCCTTCCATGTTTGGCAAGCAGTGTTGCTGTAATAATATAACTTTTCCCAGTAACTAGTAGTGTAAGAGATTATTTAGTTAGTTACTAATTCAAGTAACGCTGCGTTACTCGTTACTGAACGCACCATCCTTGATGTGAATGCTCGACTGAGCAGCAGGTCAGCAGAACCGATCATTAGTTACCATAAAACTTTGATTAATAGCCCAGGCTTTTATTTGCTAAGATCACTGAATTGGCCCTGCCTATACTTGGGACAGGCGTCCATATGGGACAGTCCTTTAATTAATTTCTCACAAAACTGAAATAGGCTACTATGAAACTGTTTATCTATTTCAAACAGTATCAGTATTACTTGTATTAAAATGATCAGTTAATATCAAATACACGTCATTCATTTGATCTAGCTCCGACAGTAGGCTTATGCGCTTTTATGTTGTAAAGTGTGGCAGAAGTTAGAAGACAGAGAGCAATGGACTTCACATGACACACACATTCGAACTTAACGAGCGCTTCAAAGGTAACGGGAGTCGGCACTTTTTTTTCTCATGTCTTTCCTACCATACCGGTTACACCGGACTCCGCTATTAATTGAAGTTTTACGGTATTCATGTCAGCTGTTAGCCAAAAAGCTAAAGGAAGAATGGAGAATGAGGGAAAGAGGCATTCTTTCCACAGCTGTAAGCAGCTACTGCCATTATTGTGCCACAGTCTAAGAGTCTAAGAAGAACATTGTTGTCCATTGTAAACTTTGTGCAACCAGCAAAAAGCTTTCAACAGTGAACATTTCTGCATCTCATTTAGGCTATTGAAGCATCTAAAGCAGCACTGCAACGTGAAACTTATAGAAAGAAACTCCGGCTGCTACTGCCACTGATGCTTGGACTCGTTGGGAGACAGTGGCATTAAGCCACTTAACGTTTTGTAAAAATAATGAATACTGCTCTCATAAATACATGTGCAGAAAAACAGTTGGCCTAGTTCAAAAGTAGGGATTTAGGCTACCTGCTTTATTTTTTTATTTCAGCGGGTGGCATTAAGAATAGGGGTGACCAGACGTCCGCGTTTTCTGGGGACAGTCCCCGGTTTTGGTGGCCTGTCCCCGTCTGGAGCTGTCCCCGGAAATGTCCCTGTTTTTAATTGTGTGTTATTCATAGACTGTATAAGGTGTTAATAGACCTGAAATCAGATTTTATGTGGCCAGAAAGACTGGACAGCAGGGCATACAGGTGTCATGCTGAAAAGTGACCGTCCGCCGAAAACTGATTGCCATCCGCCGGAGTGGAATGAAGCCCTTATTTAACATGACTTTCTACTGAGTTATATATAAAATGAAGACATGATCTCTTTTGCAAATTTGCTATGTACCAACAAATCCAGGACTTTTTACCTCTTAAAATACGTTTTAAATGGCCAAAAACAATACATGAAATGCAGTATTCTGCTTGCCAGACAGTGATTGCAGCCTCTGCTTATTGACTGAAAGGTTATTTCTTTCCTGAAATGAGTTGATTATATTCATTAGGGTTATATTTGACAGATTGCAATTATCCCCCTTTATTATTTCACATATATAACATTATATTTTAATGACATACTGACCAAACCAAAAATGTCCCCGGTTTAAATTTCAGAAATCTGGTCACCACAATGGACATTTGTGTCCAAGTATAAAATGTGATTGGTGCACATTTGCCAGGAGTTTTGTTTTGAAATATTGACTAAATAAGTTGAAACACAGAAGACATTAGGTTTGTTTGTTTGGAACACAAAACATTTTGCCTCCAACCTCCAAGGAAATTTGAAAACAAATGGCTGGCTGAATTTGGGGGAAAAACACACATGGACAAAAACTTTGTAATATCCCAGAAAATGGTCACTTTAATGTTACGTAAGCATGCAGCAAATTTTTTCACTCTACTTTGTTTACTTAATCTAAGCATTAATCTGCCAGCTTTTTGTCCCCAGAAGGCAGGTGAGTTCCCACAGTGACTGATTAATACAAGCAAACATACACCGGCTTTTATCTTTCTCCCGTTCAGATAGAGTTGTTCACCGTTAAGGCTGGCTTGGTGATCAGCGTTGTTGTGTGTGCATTTGAGTTTGTTTGCACGCTCAGTGCTACATTTTGTAGACTAAGAGTCATTATAGTAGAAAATCTGCCTCTGCCTCTTGATTCCTTTCATCTTTCAAACTTGACTATATCACTTCAAAGACATGGTGCTTCAATCACACTCCATCAGACCACGTGTTGGGTCTTTGGAAATATACAATTGTACAGAAGGTGGAAAAAGAAAAGGCTGATCCAAACGGTATTGTCTTTTGGAGAGCTGTCTCTTTCTTCAAGTCACACAAAGCAAACTGAATTCCCAACTGTGCCTAGGCGGCTTCAGAGAAACAGCTCTACCTGTGGAGAAGGGCAATACATAGATGTAGATATAGACATGTTAGGGTACACAGTTTAAAGCACATTATTTCTGTAGCTTTTACTGTATTTTTATTCCAATTTATTACTTCCATGCCATACTTTGATTGGTAATATTAACATAACATCGCCAGTGTGCGTTGCTCTAGTTTGAATATAGTCTTGTAAAAAGGCAGATGTTGTAGATTGACAAACATGTGGGAGAAATCCATAATAAATTAGACAACTGAGACAGTCTTACAAATATCAGCTACTCCCAGGAAATCAACACGCCTGGTATACAATAACCACCTTGAAGATAGTACATTCTTTGGAGGACTTGCTTTTCTCCCACATCATGCGTGTTATCAAAGCCCTGTATAATCTGTCCAACTATGTATATCAAAAAGGTCTTTGCTTTAGAATTTTATTCTGAAGGTTTTTTCTACGAGGCATACAGTAAAATAATGTGTTTTTCTGAATCCTTTAAGAAGATTTACTTAACAATAATGAGACAGAAGCTTTGTCTGATCATTGTTAACCTTCTCCCCTCTGTCATCTGCATCCCATCCTTTCTGTCCATCACTGTAATAACTACAATCTGTAATACACTAGTCCTTCCCCTTAGCTACTCTCCTCACACTTTTCTCCCCCCCTTTCTTCTTCCCTCCTATCTTCTTTTTCTCTTCTCCTTTTGGTCCTGCACTCCTGAAATTTTCCTCCTTCCTCCCCATCTCCTGCCATCCCCAGCCTCTCTTCACTGGCCTCTTCAAAGCTAAGAGGCCGTCGGCATGACTTCAGTGGAACCACACCGCGATCAGACCTGTCGGCACCTCCATCACATACACACACACACACACACACACACACACGCACGCACACATGTCAGCACTTCAGAGACACACACACACACACACAAATGAACATGTCAGCACCTTCAAAACAAACAAACAGGTCCACATGTCATTAGGGAGGTCCACATGGCTCACATAAACGCCTGTCCAGCAGGAAGGGAGAAGGGAGCAGAGGAAGGGGAAGGGAGGGAGAAAGAAGAAAGTGAGCAAAGAAAGAAGAAGGGATGGGGGGAAGGTGAAGGAGGGAGGTAGAGAGGGACTTGCTGAAACAGTGAGGGAGGGAAGGGAGGAGAGGAAGAGAAGGAGTGAGTCAGATGAGGAGGGATGTGCAAAGGAGGAGAGCTCTAAGGATCACTAGTCACCAGAGGGTTGCTTCGCTGAAGGTACTGTGTGTGTGTGTGTGTGTGTGTGTTTGTGTGTGTGATCACTAAATCACTTCCTCCTGTTCAGCTCTGCGCCTGTTTTTACTGGCACAGCTCCGGCACCTTTTAACATACAAACTACCTGTCATTGCTCTCTGTCCTGCTTTCCTTCACTTCCCTCTAACTCTCCTACATGTTCTGCCATGGTCCTATCCTATGGTCCGCTTGTCATCCCTTCATTATTTTTATCTTTTCTTTCCCTCCTCACTATTTATTCCCCACTCCTACTCGATTTCTTTCAATTCCCCCTGCGATAATCAGTCCATTTTCCTTGTTTCTTCATTCTTCCTAAACTCTTCTTTCCTTCACTCTTATTTTACTCTTATTTACTTCTTGCCCTCATCTTACATTTCGTTTAGTTTTTTTTTTCTGTTTTGAACTACATCTGCTCCCAACGTACCATGCATGGTGGGAGAGAGAGAGAATGGGAAAGGGGAGAATATTAGTCATTTGAGAGAAGGAAAGGGAGCTGAAGTGAAGCAGAGGGAATAGCCAAGAGAAAGGAGGATTTTTGGTAGATGGAGATAATAAAGACCAAAGTGCTACCAGAAAAGCAGACAGAGGAGTGGGAGAAAGCGTGGTTACCAGATACAAGCAGGCAGAGAGAGAGAGAGAGAGAGAGAGAAGAAACAAGAAATGGTCAAGAGATAAAAAGCAATAATACAGAGAAAGAAGAGGTGGTAGATTGCAGGGAGAAATAAACTAAATGTAGGAGAGTGGAGTGCACATAACACAATAGAGCAGAGAAAGACAGGGGTTGAGATAGAAAAAAAAGGCAGAGACAGTGTGGGATAGCAGCAAGAGAGAAAGGAGAAGGGAGGCTGAGAAGGAGAGGAGTCTATACTCGGATCAATGGATGGCCTGTCCTCTGCTGTGTCTGCATTTCCTCTGGCTCACACAATAAGGCCCTCTCACTACACTGAGGAGTGTGTGTGTGTGTGTGTGTGTGTGTGTGTGTCTTGTGCATGAGTGTAAGGCGGAGAATGTCATTCAGAGAGAAAACAACCCATTGCACTCCGGTGTTTCCTTAATATTAGAGGTCAACGGTCGGTCGTCCAATGGAAATTTTAATCTGGAGCTTCTCACAGGGCTCCATGGATGTGCATCTGATCTGTACAGGGAAGCTTTTATCTCTCTCAGTGTGAATGTCTATAGGTTTTTATCTGCTGAATGTGAGTGTGGAAGTGTGTCTTGTGTGTTAGCCCCACGATACAGACTGCAAACATTGCTTCTTTCCCTTTCACGTCCTGCTTAGGCTCCAGCTCTAACACCACGCTGGACAGGAAAAAGTGAGGATTCAAAACACAACTATGGATAATGGAAATCATTAACCTGTCAATTATTATTCAGATTTATCAACTAATCATTTAGCAATGGAATAAAAAAACTGTGAATAACACCCACAGCAATTCCCCAGAGCCCAAGGGGGTGTCTTCGTATTGCATGTTTAGTCTGACCAACAGTCCAAATTGTAAAGATACTGAATCAACAATTGTGCTAATAATTTCAGCACAAATTGACATATAGCTAAATGGATGCATGACAGATACACAGATGGAGATTAAGGCTTCTACTTTTCAGAGACTGGGCTGTTTCTCAATACCGAGTTCGCCAAGTTCGGACTTCTGTACTTTAAAGCTCGGCAAGTTCAGAACAGCAGCGGACTTGATGACGGCAGGACCCGTTTGCAGGCCGGACCTCACATCTCCGAAAACGTCGTAGCAATTTCTTAAATCAGTTCTGTCTTGAGAAATCAACCACATATTTGGAGTTTAAACAACTATATTCAAAACTACTATATGTGACACAAGAACAGCAGTATTATAAGTTACAGTTTTGAGTTTTCTCCTCCGACATTTCTGTTTTGGCGACGAAATGCATTCAGGGATATCTGGCTATCTGAAGTCCACACAAGTCACCACCGATGCAGGCTCGGTAAAACGGGCAGAGCAAGAACACATCCGGGTATTTCACTGTACTTGGCTAGATGCAGACTTTTGAATTGGAACAGTACTTTGGCTGCGACTGATGACGTTTCACAAGTCCACAAGAACACAAGTACAGAAAAGAACGCAGATTGAGAAACAGCATGGGTGTAAGAACAAATGCGGGCGCCTACTCATGGCAATTTGGAAGACCAGATGAGCAACTGCAATCCCTGCACATTGTAACAAACACTGGCTGGAGGATGGAGAAGGGTGAATACATTATTAGCAGGAGGAACGCAGCAATTAACTGGTGACTGACTTGTGAGTGATGATCATCCATTACTTCAAAATGTTATCTTATATGTACCCAGTTAGCCTGACAAAGTTCAATAAGATCATGCAAAGTTATTGTTAGAATGAAGTGTTAACTGTGACGTGCTGACCTGCAGAGTAGTTTCAGCAATTACAGTAAACATTCATACCTTTTTTAGGTAACCCTTCATACTGCAGTGGATAAACAATCACTACTGTTGCTGAAATAATTACTTGGAAATAAATCAGACCATACATCAAGCAAAATGCCTAATATGCTCTCGGTCCGGTTTCTCAGATGTGAGCATTTGCTGCTTTTCTGTGTTTTATATCACTCTAAATTGAATATCTTTTGCGGTGTGTGAAATTGGGATGCGTGTTTTTCACTATTGTAGACGAACCAGTGAAATCATTGTAAGATTCATCGATGATAAAATAATTAGTATCAGCACTATGATTATGACTGATCCTTCCAGTTATAATCACAGTGCTGACACTAATTATTAATTATAGGTGTACAGAGGGATTTCTGACACAGTGGAAGACATTTTGTTCCAAGTCAATAGTCAATACATATGTTTGTCGTTTTCTGAGTTATGTATCATAAAAATGCACTTGATTTGTTGTTGTTGAGCTAAAGGATTAAAATATCTGTATATAATGCTTGAAATATCCCTTAATCACATTATCCTATTATCACATTATGTAATATCAAATTCCCAAAATGAACTTACCAATCAATTTTGTCACAACTTAATGCTGCATATCTCATTACACAGAGCTTAATCTGAAACGTACTGCTCTGCGACTGTTTAACCTCAGCAGGGCCTTTAGCGATTGTACATGGTTGCAGTATTTTTGGAGACAAGTGATTTGCCCAGACAGACAACAGACTGCTTGCAGGTTGCAAGGGTACAATAACACAAGGCCACGGTGGTGCTTTAGACCTGTACAAGGGTATCAGCTCTCTCAGGGGTGTGTGCATGTGTGTGTCTGAGTGAGAAAGAGAAAGAGAGATAGGGTGAGACAGTGTGTGACGAGGCGTGCGCATGTGTGTCCTCCAGCAGCCATGATGCATTAGTGTAACCTGATCCCTCTCCTCCCCTGTGAGCCCTAACCTTGAGACAGGCAGAGAGATGCAGGTTGCAAAGCCATATTCTGTTAGAAATGAGGCTGTTGGTCTTCATCACTGAATGTGTCTAATATTAGATAACCTGGCCTGTAAAAGTGATACTGTTAGATGTCAGTTAGGCTTGTTGTAGTATAAGGATACATGGCTTTTTTGTTGTTTTTTTATTGGGGTTTTTGTGGTGTATTTCCAAATTCAGAATAAAGCACATTAGCTGCCTGTTTTCATTCTTGTGTTAATCTTTTGTTAATGATGAGTATTGCTTTAACATTTTCTGATAATACTGCCAATATTATACCTAAGTTCCAGTACCAGATCCAAAATGATCCTTAAATTGATAGCATTGTTTTTTCTACAAAGATTTTTTTTATTTAACAAAAGAATCCAAAGTTCCCAAATGTTGTTTAAACACAAGCAGTTGCACAAGAACTGAGCCTCGAGGAAAACTGGCCAAACTTTTGATTTAAATTAGGAAGTATCTGATCAAAGAATTAGACAACTAGATTACAAATGTGAGCAGATATCTGATGCCAGCTCTGGGTACTTGATAGTTTTTGAAACAGTCAGAACCAAACTAAAAAGGAAAAATGTGAGTTTGATACCCAGCCCAGTAGGCTAAATATATAATCCCTAAAAGTAATTTCGCTAACACAAATGCCCCTCATGTCATGTGCCACCTATATTCTAAATATATTCTTCTTATAATCCACGTGATTGGGGTATTTACACATATTATAATTGCCAATATATGCATGACAATCAGCATCATTAAAAGAATGTGTTTAAACAAAGACTACCGATGCAGTACAATCTACTAACTGCACTGCAATGTTAATATATAATATTAAGAATAAAATGGTGTTTTCACTGTTTATCTTTGGATTTAGTCTCCTGCACTGTTATTAACTATGACCCACTGATTAGCATCAGGAAATCATTTAGTTAAATTCTGTATCAAAGCATGAAATCCTCCTTTTCCTGTCACGCTATAAACCAGATAAAGCATTACAGGGTAAGAGACGTGTCATTACATCCTTTTGCTTCATTGTGAAAAACTGTGTTATGCCTCAGAGTCATTTCTTTCATTAAGGAACCTGGGTCATTATTGGCCCAAGTATAACGAAACCCACAATTGAAATTCTTCATCTCGAATACATTTAATAATAATGGGGTATTATTCCTCATCTTATTCCCCTACATTAAATAATACTATTCCCAGAGCCCATTAAGAAGCTTAATCATCGGGGGCTGAAATACACTGCAGAGAGATAATTACAGTTGATGATATTCACAGATAAGTCACAGATGATCAGATGATTTTCTTCTCCATTTTTATTCTTTTAGTGTTAATTTCTGCAGTTTTTTTCTGCTGCCATCAGGCTCGCGACTCATTGCTATCTGTCTTGGTTAAGGATTTTAAAGTACTGGGAAGCCAGCAGTTGGGAAAAAATGTGTCAGAAGAAGAAAGAGAAGAAGATAAAAAGAGGTGGAAAAAAAGAAAAAAGGTATAAAAATAGACATGTGGGAGGCAGAACAGTAAATCATTTACAGACATACGCAGGGTAAGGTCATCAGGGTTTAAATATTCATTATCGGTGTCAAGACAAAGCTTTTAGATCTTGTGGGATACAGTTTCGCTTCTCTCCGCATTTGATGTTTATGTTTGCTGAATTATGCATCTAAACCGGTGTTATAAATACTCTTCGTTTTCTGTTGTTTCTCTAAGGAGGAGCTCTTGCGCGGCACTGACACTGCCATAGTACGAGGTTTAAATCCCACCGGACTCACCCAGCTGTAAAAGTGCATGGACTTGGCACTATGAGGCACACTGGGCAAAAAAAACAAACAACATCAGCTGAACAGCAGATCTATTATTGCTGTATGAGATACAGTAGAGACAGGAAATACAACAAAGTGCAGGTTGACATTTACCTCTGAAGGCATTTAGCCGGCACAGTGCACAACCATTAGCTGCTTTAACACTTTAACAGGATATCTGACATTTTGATGTACACATTGTCCAATTTATGGATCAAATGTGTGATCTTCCAGTTCTGGGATGATTTCTCTCTTAAATTTAACATTCATATTTAAGGGGTTTGGGCTCAGAGCTCAGCAAGTAGAGGCTTATTGGCGTGATCACTTCACCATGACTCAGTGATAACAGGTTGTTTCCCAACTGTGGACATTTGCTTTATATTATTTGGTTAATTTTATGAAGGCAAAATAACTGGTTGGCGTTAGGTTTAAATTAATGTTAAGGGATTAACAGTGGGTAACTACATTTCAGATGTACATCTTTGTGTGAGTGCATTTTCACCTGTTACAACTGGCAGTACTACCGTTTCCAGTCTTCTCCCCGAAGCTCGGTACTTGCCCTTTTCCTCACCTCCTCTTTCATTGTCTGCAGTTTTTCATCTGCATTATTCTTTTCCTCCCCGTTCTTCCATTCCCTTGTATCTGTTCATTTATCACCGGCCACATCCACTCTCCCTTCCCATCTCCATCCCCATCTATCTCTCTTTCCTGTTACTTTCCTACTGTCCATCCGTCTCTCCCCCCTCTTTTCCTGTGTCGCTTCCTTTTTCTCTTCCTCCTCCACACTCTTTTCTCTTTTTGTCTCTCTCTTTATTACTTTCTCCCTTTCCACTCTCTGCTGGGTGTCCTGTTCCCTCTCTCTCTCTCTCTCTCTCTCTCTCTGTCGTTCTGGGAGTAGCAGACCTCCTGACGGCTTTGTATTGATCCTCCCATCTCCCTATCTTGCTATCTCTTTCTCCTGCTCTCTCTCTTCACACACACGCACACACACACACACACACACACACACACACACACACACACATACTTATATACATGCATTAGGGTGACAAGATAAAAGGGTTGGTATGCCCCAAGGCAAAGCCAGCTAAACACGAGACCAGAGGCTCTCAGCCTCTGGTACATGTATCAAAAACAGAAACACTTAACAAACCCAAGGCAGTGAAAACATCCCAATATCTCTGACAGGAACTGTCCAAAATTACCATTATTTACAAGCTCTTTTTATCTGAAAGTCAAGCTCCTCGTGAAATAACATGAATCTTGTACAATCACTGTGGTCGAAACATTCTTCAGCAGTTGCCTCAGAAAGCTTGAGGCAACCAGCACGCTCTAGTCTCTGTGAAGAAAAATTTCCAGATAATAACGCTATTTATAATCTTCGCCTTGGGGGGAGGGGTCCTTGAATCTAACTGGAAGAAGTTCCTTGTTTTTCTGTAAAAGACTATTCTAGCAAAGCTGTCATAAGAGTTTTTGTTTAGGGGACAGTCTGTAACACACATGTAAATAAACTGAAAATGAGAAAAGCGGAAAGTTGCGACTCGGGTCTGTATTTGATTACCTGCATTTTTGAAGGGGGATAAAGGCACACAACTATCACAACGAGAATAAAATTACACAGGGACACACTGTATCATTCATGTTGGGCATCACAATGCCAAGCAATTATCATTAAGTCGCAAAGAGACATGAGCTTCGAGGTTGTAGACACTCAACTCGTGTGCAGCATCTACAGGCAAGGAAAGCAATAACTGCTGCAATTAAGACACTTGCGCCAGCTGCAGGCAAGGTGTTAAAACAGTTTTCCTTTTTTCAAAGCTGCTCTTTTTTGCTTTACCATTTTACATCTAAAACTTAGAGTTCGTCAACTAGAGTATATATTTTGCCATCACTATTTTTACTTCACTCCTACATATTAATGCCTTGTGTTTCTGTATCTCTTTTTTCTTATCTTTCACCTTTCAAATCCACTGGTTTTGTTCTTGCGAATAAAAGCATAACAGACCTGTTAGGCTACATTTTTCAAATTTATTTTAGTTACTTTTTTTTTCTTGCACTTGAAGACAATGAGAAAAGATGCACTGAGCAGAATTAATGAAATATTCTGACATATGAAACCAAAACCAATTCTGTGAATGTGTTTCAACAAAACTGCCTCTTAAAATCAGTTTGCAAGCTTGTCTCTTTCCAGCTGGTATTCTCAGAATTTAGAGTATGATGCTTTTGTTAAAAGCACCTTTCAGCAGAGTAACTGCATACATTTCAGATGGGAATACAACCCCTAACCAATGGCGATGTAAGTGCCATGCCCCGTCCATTCCGCCCAAAAGCTAACAAGAGGTTGTTAGGAATCGATACCTGGCATGAAAAACGATGTGACTTCAGCTACTGTGGCCACATCAATCACGCTATTACCATTAGCTCATCTCTCGACACCAACTTAGACTTCTCTCTCCCGCCCCTCCCACCCTCTCTCCATTCTATGTCACAGTTGTCCCTCTCCTCCTCCAGTTCTCTCCCTCTCTCCCCCGCCAACTCAGCGGATGCCCCTTGTCACAGCTCCTATTTCAGCCTTCTGAAGTTTCCTAATTGATCGCAATTAGAGCCGCAAAGGGGTGGCGGATGGAGGGGGGTAGACAAACGGAGATGGGGAGAGAAAGTGTACGTGCATGTGTGTGTGAGACAGAGAGACACACAGAAAGAAAGAGAGAGAGATTAAAATCAATGAGCCTGTTTTGAGAGTGGTTATATTAGTAACTGGACTACAATTGACCACAGACTGCTGGGGTAATAACACAAGGGGGTGGGGGCAGCAAAGAGACAGACAATGAGAGACAGCGAGTCACAGGAAGATGGAAATGGAGAACAGACAACTGATGAGAGTTAAGTGACATTGAATGAAAGACATTAAAAGAGGCGGTGAGAATTAGACACAAAAAGAAACAGGGGCATTTTTGACTCGGCCAATTAGCTTTAGAGATGTAATAAAGCCGCAGAAATATACATATTTTAACTTTGTCAAAAAGAAAGAAATACCTCTTTAAAATGTATTTTAAAGTTAAGACTTAATGTCTTATGACATATTGTTTGTTAAACCTGTATGTGGACAGCATTTTGTGATTATAGGGTGACAACAGGCTTTGGTCTTTGTCTTCATATTGGCACAATGGTACCAAACCTGGCAACCCAATGTGACGAAAAGATTTTGGGATGTCACTGCACCCACCTGGAGGCAAAAACTTGACTTCCCCTCTTTGCATGTTGTGAAGCACTTATGATTCTTTAGAGTGGGAAAGGAAAAAGATTAAGAAAATAAACTCTCAATAAGAGATACATTAAAAAGGGTGGAAGGACACGCAGGGAGATAACAGAGATAAGGATAAGTTGAGATAAAATCACAAGAGGCAGAGTGATTTTTGTGAGGAATGTAGTAGCCAAGAGTGAGATTGAGAGCAAAGGATTTGTAATAGAGAGATAGAGAGGCAGAATGACAAAGAGGAAGACTAACAATGGTGCCAAAGCCTCTTCCATCCTCCTTGCAAACGTCCCTGATCCCCCTTTTTCTCTCATTTAAATTCCTCTCCATTGTCATTGCAATCCAGGCCTAACCCCCCACCGCCTGGCAAATACACATACACACACACACACACACACACACACACACACACACAAACACACACACACACAAACACTCACGGACATTAGAGCGCACATGCATTGACCTCCAGCAGCAACCAGGGCCATCCCCAGAAGCCGGGCTCACACATCTTTGCTAATCCCTATCAATGGGCACACACACGCTCACAATGTTTGCTGGAAAGATAGGCTCAAGTTTCCCCAGACTGCAGATGTCAATGTGACCCTAGCCATGCTAACATGGGTGTGGAATAGCAAGCAGCTTGTCACCAAGCATCCAGTGTCTTGTCAGCAACACAAGGCCCAGCGCTCACTCGGGCCTTGTCAACATGTATAGTCAATATAGCCAGCCTTAATTCTATTCCTTGCCGTTCCATTCCCTGCTCAACAGTGCTTAAGACCACTGTATACTGGCTTGTCAAAATGGCATCTTACAGAGCAGACATACTGCTCTCAGTAGCGCTAGCCTGTAATGTCTTCAGAGCTGTCTAACAGCAGCAACAGGGCTAGAAAATAACATCTTGTCAGCATGGTTAGAAGACGCCTGGGTTAATACAATTCCTTGGCTTATTCCCCTTGTCAGCAATTCTTGGTCACAGAGATGGCAACCGGTGCTGATGTTAATATCGCCTTGTCAATGTGAATAGGCTACATCTGGACTGTCAACAAAGCCCTGGAATCATGCGAGAGAGAGAGAGAGTGAGACTAAAATGATGCCTTGTCTGCACGGTCAGGACAACACTGGTGTTGTATTATCCCTTGCCTTATCGCTCCCATGTCAACAACGTTAGTTCAGAGATGCTAACCAGTGACATTCATACTGATGCCTTGCCTTAGTCTGAACTATCACAGGGAAAAACACGTCCAGCCCACCTCTGGAACACTACATACTATTGTCTTTCAAAAAAACTAAATATTTCGTAATGATACACTTAGCATAATTTAACTCTATGTAATGATTTGCTTACTCTGCAGGCTCCTTCATCTCTTTTTCTTTCAAAAGTGTTAAAAACTGAAAGGATCTCAGCAACATCTCTCTGTGTCCGACGACAACTGTTAAACAATTAGGAGATGCTGCAGGATAAATGAAAGCTTATCAGATATTACAAAAAGGAACAAAAACACATACTGACATAATGAGTGAACTTGGAAGAGCTCTCAGGTAATTCGGCCTCCATTAGGTTCAGAACAGGCTCTTAGTTAACACACACATACTTGTCAGGAGAGATGAGAGAAACCGGAGGCACGCATGCACCCAGATACAAAACGTGTCATGGTTTTAAAAACGAAAAGTCAATGTTAAAGTCAATTTGCTCCAAACTGTAAAATGAACCTGGCACTTGTACAGGGTACATTGTAGACAAATTAATGTTGATATGTTCTAAAATAACCCCTGTGTGTGTGTGTGTGTGTGTGTGTGTGTGTGTGTGTGTGTGTGTGTGTGTGAGCGTGTGCGCGCGTGTGTGTAAAGGGGTTTCTGGCGACAAGGCGACCCCGAGGGATCAAAACACACAGTCTCACATTACTTACGACCCCCCCACACACACAGGCAGGTGATGTATGCGCTTGTACATGTGTAGATGACAAGGTGGTGTCTACAAAGTCACTTGCCGACCTGCATGCCAACGGGACTGACTGCGGTAGTCAGAAAGGTTGTCATCGTCACGGACCATCTCGCATGTACACCACTTCACGTAGGCATTTTTGAACTCGCCATGGATACGTATGGGGTTAAATCTGTGTATGTGGACTAGTCATTTCAGTTAGTCACACTGATCTCTACACTCCAGTAAGAGTCGAGTAGGCTGAATGAGGTGACAGGTTTTGTTTTGTTTGTGTTCAGTTCAGAGCTGCAAAACCACTCAGCATTGTGTCCAAGTTAAAAATATCAAATCAAATGCATTCAGAGGAAGAAATGTCAAGAAACCCAGCTCTTATATGCAGATTTCTTTGGCAGTGTGTTGTCTCTACTCCACCTCAGAAAGCTTCACACAGAAAGTGAGGACGAACATAGCTTTGATTTTACCCATAGTGTCCTCTTCACAGAGAGGAGCTAATGCTACCAAGAGTAATGCTCAAATGAATAACACGAGTCTGATGAAGAGGGCTCCACAATACTATGAATATATGTTTCCCATAACAGTATCACCACACAGGACACTACAATATCACTGCAACAAAAAAAAAAAACGCCACCTTGGCAGCTAGAGAAACACTCCACTTATTTACAATGCAGTTGCATTTGTTTTGGATAACATCTCTGTGAGACCATAAAGCATAAAATCTAACTTCACATTTAAACCATACAAAAGTCATGCCCTCTATCATGTTAATACTTTCACTAGACCACCCCATATGATCTGAAGAAAATATATTGCTTTGGATAGCCTTGCCTCTGACTGAATTACCTTAATACAAATACAAATAACAATAATGACCTTTGAATGCTCATTCTCAGTGTGTTTCAGTTTTGTTACTTTTCCAGCAAAGTAATGAAACATAAAATGTGGAGAAAGATGTACTGTCTATCTTCTCGTTGCAGTTGTGAACCTGCAAATTCTTCCCACACGCTTACGCCAATCCACTTGTAAATCAGAGCTATAAAAATTTGTGACAATGTTAAAACACATGGTTAGGTACTAAATAAGGATGAAGTGGACTATGCAAGAAGACTTAAAGGTCAATATAACCACTAAGTCACTGTACCTCTAAAATCAACACAACCCTGCTCAAAGCAAACTAAAATATACTATTCACATTTATTCTGCAATGCCATCATAACAGATGTGAGACTAATGGATTATGTATCTTGACTGGAGTAATCTCACATTTATCTACACTCCCATTAACATCCTTACCTGTAACAGACAGACAGACCCTCAGCTCTCCTGAGTCTTCCCTCCTTTCAAACCATTTAATGTGTCTTGTGTTTCTGAATTTCACTTCCTTGTTTATCGTGATTATGCAACACGGCGTGTGCCTCGCTGCAAGCCAACCGTCCCGATGGGAAGAATAAAATCTTGAACTTGAACTCAATTACAGTTTTGGCGAAAACAGAATCCCGGAGTAATTACACTGCATTACACCGGGCTGTCAGCCGTAGCCTAAAGCTACTGCGGGCTCGTGTCCTCGGTTCAAATCCCCAGACTGGCATGGGGGAAATCTGGCTGGGGAAAGCAAATGAGTAATGCTCTCCCCTCCCTCATCCACTATAGTCAAGTTGCCCTTAAGCAAAGCCCTTAACCCCCAATTTCTCTGGTGCAGCTGCTGAGTGAGCAACAATTTGCATTTGCTAATTCTGCATGCAAATATCGCTCAGGCATAAAAATAAGTCTGTCAACATCGGATGCAGACTTTTCTTTTTCACTTTAAATGAGTGGCATTAAAATTTAGCTTAACTAATAAAAGTGTGTATACATACTATTAGTGTTCAAAGCATTGCGGCAGGAATGGACTTCCCTGTATGTAATCTTATAGTCCTGAGCTGTCAGTATGAATGCATGGCAGCGGCCTGCCTGGAATCTGAATATCTATCTACGTGTGTGTCCACTCCGTCTGTGCATTTCCTATACCAGTGTGTGTGTGCTTGAGTGTCTGCGGGCGCCTGTGTGACGGTGTGTAATGTCTGCATGCCCACATTTCTAAAGTTTCTGTATTGGACCGTCAACACGTGTATGTCGCTGGCATTTCTGGACAGAGGAACCCTATCTGCCTCCAGGGAGTCCTTTCAACGCCCGCCACCACACACACACAAACACACGTTGCACATCCGACTGCTGACAAGCGTACATCACCACGGCAACCAGATACAGCCGAAGACATGCTAGCAGACACCACCATACTGGCAGGCCAGAGGTTCTCAATGTGAGGTTTTGGACAGCTGCTGCATACGAATTTTCCTACAATATTCTTTAAAACAAATGCAACTTCTCATGAATCCTAGCCCTGATTCAAGAGACCCAAAACCTCATATACAGCCTTGTTCTCACATATGCTAAAACGGGTTCACGGTGTTTCTGTGGCTTTTCACACATGTGGCTCCCATTGTTCATTTGATCACGGCACTGAAACCATTTTCAAAGTGGTGTGAGGGACATTTCATGTGATGCTAGAACACACTTACAAGATGATGCCAATTCACCGCTTAGATGGTTGAGCAGGACAACAAAGAACAAGAGCAGGGTTTTTTGGTCTATTTATAAGGAAAATGAAATGAGTTTCACGGACCCCTGACTCATGAAACTTACTCAGCACAAATAACAAAAGCAGCACATAAAGCCTAAACTCGACTGGACAAGACATTGAAAAGCAAGAAAACAATTGAGTTGCAGTGTGTCCAAACCGGAGCAAAGACGTGTACAGTATATCCCACTGAAAACAACTTACCTTGGACAGGACGAAACGACGGCACGATCTTCCTCTTCACCCTGTCAAAAACAAGCCAGAGTTAGTTCACAGAGAGTGTGCATTGAAGGATTTGAGCTTATCATTTACTATTTTCTTCTTTCACCTCTCTTTATCTCACCTATTCATTTTATTTTGTTATGGTGTTCATTTAATCAGGCAAAATTTAAACATGTATGTGAAAAGTCAAAATCAAAACATATGCACATAGGTAGTCTAGTGAAGTCTTCTCTGAAATCTTCTCTGTGCATTCATATCTCCCCTCTCTCTGCCACTCCTTCCATCCATCTGGTTTCCATTCTCCCCTCCTGCCCATCAGTCTGCAGCCAGGGACAGGTGAGCCCATTACACGCTTCTCACACTGTCTACTACACACACACTCATATGTACACACACAAAACCACTCTCGCTCTACTTCATGGTAACTTAGCGTGCCACGCACATCAGCCAAATCTCCCGTGCTGTAAAACGGCTGTTACCACAGCCACGTCACGCTGCTGATGAAGTGGTCTAGTGTCGAATATAAAAGCTGCAACAAACTCAATACTGGAGAATAGAATAGAAGACAGTAGGTAGAACAGAAGGAAATCTAATTGGACTTTTGAGCTTGGAAAGCGAAGAATCTAATTCGCATAATTCAAAATTTTGAGTGTAACTAACTCAGTTTAATAAAGTACAGTTAAATCCTAATGTGACAGCATCAGAAAAAAGGAGTTCCATTTTAGTCAATCTCAGTGACTTACATTGAGTTGATGACTTAAAATGCACCAGGAGAACAAGCATGGCTCAAAGTGTTCCAACTGTAAGGAAGCTATTGAACCAGTGCGAGTCAGTGTGCAGTCAAACAGA
Organism: Micropterus dolomieu; assembly: GCF_021292245.1. Classification (NCBI taxonomy): domain Eukaryota; kingdom Metazoa; phylum Chordata; class Actinopteri; order Centrarchiformes; family Centrarchidae; genus Micropterus; species Micropterus dolomieu. The sequence goes on along the minus strand of NC_060162.1, from coordinate 21,047,920 downwards.
ATTCACTGCACATATATAGGTTCTCTACAGCATTACCACAAAATGACAGTAATATTATATCTGGATTTAGAGGGCTGTTGATCAATAAGAGTGAGTCAACATTTACCTCTCCAGGCACTGAAATTTTAGATGTCACCCGTACCTTTACAGTCCAACTTAACTATAGAGACAGTCAGTCAGTTATGATTGCTGTGTTCCCTTAGAAAATGACAATATAAACCACTAAAAACACATATATACCGCAGCTGTTAATTGGGTAGTAGTACGGCATAGTTTTCAGGGCTTGAGATACAAAAGTGCATCTCCTGAACTGACTCAACCTTCACAGTATACATGGAACTTATGTCTTTCAAAATAAAATTAGAAAAAGTATTCCTCATTTAATTATTCGCGATAGAATGACATTTTCTGAACTTATGTGGGAAAAAAAGAGGGTTTCTTGGCCCTCTAAAGCTTTCATGGTTTAGAGCCAACAAGAAAACGATTATGTACTCTTAAAAGTGATGATCAGTGCACTGGCAGAAAACTCATCCCACCGTATTAACTACAGCACGAGCATTAAAAGTCAGAGAGGTTATACATAGTTTTCCTTAATATAGATAAGAGGAAAAACATGTGTACGTGTAAACGTGTAAATCCTGTTATAATTACAGCAGTCAATTGCTTAATAATCCTGTTTTGGCCAGGATCCCTTTGTGCAGCAAGATAAAAGCCTGAATTGCACAGGATATTTAAAAGTGTTTCAGTACTATCTTGCCATTTAATGGTGTCTGAGTCCAGTGAAAAGAGTCTTCAAATATCACCTCCCCTTACATCTTCTACCACACTATGAATCTGGCCTGAGAATCACACTTAGAGATTTTGCTAGTTTTCTGTTTCATTGCTGTTTTTTATGTAGAGTCAAGGCAGCCCATCTCAGTTTCTCTAGAGGCATCAGTGGCTGAAAGGCTATTTATTTATTTGCAGAAACCGTGCATGCCTGCCTGCTTGGCTGTTTGGCTGGAGGAGAGAGAGAGAGAGAGAGAGTCGTAGAGATATACTGAAAGCTGCCGTACAGCAAAACAGCAGAACGTGCTATCATGTGAAACATCACCTTTTAGATGCTCTCCCGCTCCCTCTTCTTGTTTGTTCCTCCTCTTTCTGCCTCTCTCCTCGTCTCAGGCTCCCTTGTTCTTTTTGTCTCTTTGCCTTACTCTGTCTGTGCCTCTTAACACACACACACACACACACACACACATTTTCTCTCGTTTTCTCCTTCTTCCAGACCTTGACACCAGCTGTACTTTTCCAATTCAGCAGTTCCTCAACTCTCCAGATGACACGACGCCATTTCACACCAGCTAAGAACACACAAATAAAAACAACAAAAGAACCCCAAAAACAAAACCAAGCAAATCAGCAAAAACAAATCCCACAGGCCTCTGCGCAGTTCCAGATAGGGAGCTCGACAGTATTAGCGGGCCAGGCTACAATTATTTATGCAGAGAGCCAAAGCGTGATTATGCAAGAAAGAAAGAGAGAATGAGAGGGGAGCTAAATATACAGTAGCTACTACAGAGAGGAAGTCAACTAGATGAGATGTGAATGTGAACAATGAGAGAAGACTCTCAGAGATAATTGCACACTCAGCATGTGTCTTTTCAACAGCCCCATTACAAAAGATCACCCCAATTCCGTAGCCACAGATATCCAATCCCCACACTTTTTACTTGTTATTACACTATAGCATCGCTGCATGGGTGGATTTTCACTTTAGTGGGCAGCCAAATCCTGGTAAAATCTCAAAATCATGGCTGTCGATCCAGACATGAGTTTAACATCAAAATACATTCCCTCAGAGACTGGGACTAGGAAAATGACTCAAAATGTTGTCAAACGATTAAAAAATGTTGGCTAAGCCACGTCATGCTATGCTTGGCTCAAAGCCTGCATCTCCACCTTTTTGATCTTGGACCAGCTAATGCTAAACCAGGCAACCCGGAGGGCCTTTTAATTTGCAATGCAAAAGAAAGCTGTCGTGCATCTTGTGTCTGGACACTGGATTACTTTCGTATCTGTTTTACAATATAAGCAAATGTATTGAAACTAAATGCTAATTAAAGGGATATTTTAATTACTAGGCTATATCCTACTGTGTTTGTTATCAAGTTTGCTCAGTAACAGCGACAGTAGGTGGCAGTTTGCCATGTCTACTGGCCATACACAAAGCACTTTACAAACAGATGTCTGCACAGCTTTGTGATTTTTTTTTTCCGGGATAAAAGATTACAGCAAGAGATGGGGTGTTCACAGCAGCCACCAGCCCAAAGCTGGGATTGCATTTATTCATTTGTCTGCTCTCTTAGTCAGTCACTTCAGAACCAACACGCTTTTAGGGATAAGGCCAAATTGTAGTTTTCCACATCATCTCGTCTTAATTTCTCCCATCTGAGGGACAAAACACGCTATCGCACTGGTATCATATATACCTTGATTAAGGTCTAACAGAAATGTTTCTGATTCCACACAGGGACACGCCTGCACTCATTTCATCCTCAACCATTCACACATTTGTTTAGCTTTTGCTTCTAAAATCTAGGGCAGCCGCAGGATGAGCAAACTTTGGAGTATAAAACATCACCTTGCACAAACAACCTAAAAATAAAGACAAAAAATGAAAAGGTTACTCCAGTGGAGGTACCACTATAAATCAATGGGCTAAAATGAGTTCTAGGAGCCACTGAACTGCACACTGCACAAAATCTAATGTGAATCCAGCCAACAGTCCCCCAATTCTCCCCGTTTGCTCTGTTTCCCTGCCTGTTCTGTCAAAGCCAGGGCTATTATTAGCAAGCAAGGGGATCAGGTTAAGAAGATGAAGGCTAAAAGAGCATGGAGCGACATAGAATCTAACTATGGGCATAGTGGGGGTTAATCCCACAAACAACATGTTAGCCTGCCAATTTATTTGCAGAATACGTTTACCAACCAAGTGAGTGGTAGAAATGTCAAGAAGCTAAATTAATTACATGCGTCACAGCACAGCATGAATCTAATGGAAGAAGAATGTAAAAGTGCAGTTTCGTTTGTTGTAAAATTGCTATTTTGTTTGTATGTCACATTTCTTTCTTTAATCTGATTAAAGAGAATATAATGGCGTGGTAATGATGCTGACTTCTAAGAGAGAACAAAGAGAAGAAAGTAGAGAGATGCTAAGAGGGAGCAGGGAAAGGTGAGATGGGAATCAGGTAAATTAAAGTGGCAAAGCTTCAATAAGCATAGTATATTATTAGCAGATGTCTACCTTCAAATACCATCTAGACAGGGGCTGAACCACCATCTGTAAAGTCGCAACAGCAACTGAAGAGGCGCACAGCCGATCTCCAGTTTACAATTAAGAAATAAAAACCTGATGATCGTCTGTCTTTGAGCAATACTGGCAGTGATTTGGTGCGGACAGAACAATGAGGGGCACATTTTGAGTCACCCTCACAATTTCAAAAAGAGAAAAGTGACAACAAACATGAAACTAAATAATAATGGTGGAAAAAATGATGAAAGCAAATGTGAAGGTGAGAAAAAAAGACAAGAGGATTGCGCGGTTAGGGTGTCAGAGGTTAAGAGAGCAAACTGGAGGCAGAGAGTTTAGACTGTAAGCCTCATAATCTGCTTCATAACTGTCATCTGACATCATTGCAGCAGATGCTTTATCTTGGATCCAGTTCTCTCTGCCTATTCTAATGAAATGGGTGGGGGTCTCTCTGTCATACTGTAATATGATGAAAACAGAGGAAGGAGGAAAAAGACAGAGCAAGTTGTATTCCACTACATAAAGAGGGAGAGAGCAGGGCTCTCAGATATATACCATGAACAGAGAAAGGAATAGGTAGACGAAAATAGGTAGATGTGTGTGAGAGTGTGTACATGTGTCAGCAAAGCAGTTTGTATATAGCTTTTAAAAAGTGACACTGCCTAGTTTCTTATGTAAATGCACCATAAAGTGAATATATAATGTTATTTTTATGTTTATGGGCACATGTGCTTTGCATACATTTGAAGGTTTGCCTATCTTACAGTGTTACAAACTGCGCAATGACTGAACCACCTCTCATTAAGTTGTTAAAATGGGGGGAAATGAGCAGGCTGAGAGGTAAGATGAGAGAAGTTTCAAGTGACAATTTGTAACATTTTCATATGTGCAAATCCTCCACGGGCAACTGGTACAGCATAGTTAATCAGGAGGTCAGACAGTCCTGATCTAGGCCGTGTTCAGACTGTAGGCCAAAGTGATCCAAATCTGATATTTTTTGCACATATGTGAACATCGTCATTTTGTGAACAGCCCGTGTCACATGGAATCTGATCTTTTCCAGGTCGGATTTGGGCCACTTTCATGTGGTCCAAATCAGATAAAAGTCCAAATTTTTGAAATGCGACCACAGTCTGGACAATCAGATCGAAATGTATTCAGCTGTGACGTTCACAGTTCTGCTCTAGACTCCGACTCAGCATCCAAACACACCTCTGTACAGAAGTAGCAGCCACCTCCATGTTCACTCCTGTACGACAGCGTGCTGCATGTGACATCGTATTATTATTTTGCACATGTGGGTCACTTTCAGGCTGTGCCCAGTTCACTCTGGAGTCTGATATGGGCCATTATTTATAAAAGAATGTGAACAGTCAACCAAAAAAATCTATTTGTGAGATTGAAATATACAGGGGAAAGGACAGTAGGAATGGTTAGACTGTATACCTGCAAGTGTTTGTATTCTCACTTTTATATGCCACAAAGAATAACAAAACACAGTCATAGTCATCTGTAAAAAAAAAATAAAAAAAGGCCTTATATAACAAGTGAGCCCAGTGTGCACTGAATTACATTAATAGTCAATACCCAGTGGGAGCACTCAGGGCCAGTTCAGGGAGTGTTCTTATAGAGCAGCAAAAGGTGATGACATAATGGTTTTGTCTTACAATATTCCCCTAATTACACTGAGTAAATAATGGCATGTTATATAAATTAAAAGAAGAAAAAAACAGAACGGTCTAGACCTGCTCTACATGAAACGTGCCCTGAGATTCTTCTCTTATGATTTGGCGCTATAATTTTTTTGATTTATTTATTTATTTATTTACAGTCCCCTTGCCAGATGTTATTAGGCATCCTAAAATAGTAAACTGTTCTAATACAATAAAATACATTATACAATTGACAAAAGGTAAAAAATTACACTGTGTGACAAATCACAAATAATCGAGTAAACAATAAAATTGAATTCAATATAAACTTGTTATTGTGGTGTCCGAACAATAATGCTGCGATGATGTGTTGAGAAGAAATCCGCTTCACACTGTTTTTGATCATAAAAGTTTATTAAATCTAAGAGTTCAGCATCAATTACAAGCTCTGCAGCAGCTTGGAGAGTGACCCAGCCCGATGACCACTCTGTCTCTCTGTACATCAAACACAGCTTATATAGGACAAGATTAGGTATCTGTTGGATACCATATAAGGGTCTGAGTCTGCAAACTAAGGCACCAATCCATATAAGAGCAAAGTTCTATAGGATAAGTGTAGACATCTTGTTGGACACCAGATAAGGGTCTGAGCCTCCACGTAACCACTGACCTCTGCTCTCCCCTTAAAGGTCACTAATCCTCTATCCAACTGCTACAGTGCTATGTTAAACTGTTATGCGTCAAATGCACATATGTTATACACCACATTATCAAACATGTTAGTGTGGGTGAGAGAGACGTGTGAAAACCTAATTACATGTATCTTATAGGCCGAGCTGTTCTTCCCCGCAAAAAGCTTTTCATTTTACCATCTAATCACTAAATGATGATTCATCTATTTTTGTGAGTTGAGATCTTTACAGCTACCTTAGATTCTGTCTTGTCTGGTTACCTGTGTCCTGACATGGCATCCCTCCAGTAAAAACAGAGATCCTAGGTATTGACGTACATACGTGCTGTGGGAGGGGTGATTCATCAGAACCAACCCATTCATAGGGGAGTTCAAAACTTACGTCCTAGCTTAATGTGTGTGCTATCCAGTTGCTTTTAAAAAAATACTGAGAAATGTATTATTGTAGATTAAACTGACAAACTATCTACAGCTGATGTCAATGTTATCCTTTTGTTTTGGTATTATCTAATGTATTGTATGTTTTCCTGCACATGTTCGGGATGATAAAGATGCATAAATGTTTCCCCTTTTTCAGTCATCTCAGTGTACTCAGTGCAGCTTAGTTTCCTGCTGTGGACCTCAAGTGTATAGATTTATAGCTACAAAGAGCTGCATTAATTGTCCTAGTGGTTACAGGATTTACAGATACCTGCCCTAGAATGACCCCGAGGAAGGGTCAACAATTGGTCAAGGCCTTTCCCCATCACCTGTCAGTCTCACACAAAATACACAAACTTATACAGTCTACTTATTCATGCACACTGTAGATATCAAGCTCCATGACAGAGAAAGAATCGACAGCTGTGTTCCACATTGGAAAAGACTGACATTTAACTTCATACAAGGCAATCATGTAATTAGAAGAACCTTTAATTTCACACAGAAAAGATGACTGTAGGCTATTACTCATTATTTATTCATAATTCCCAAAAAGCACCTTTGTTCACAATTCAAATTTGAGTAGAAACAGTGTTTAAATCCTACAGGGCAAAATTAGAAAATAATATGCCAGGGAGAGGTGAATTTTGATGTCAGTTCTTAAAACTCAATGTTGGGTTGATTCTGGGGTTATTTTATGAGAACAAAAGTCAAGATGTCACTGAAGGCTTCCGTAAACCACCAGTATTTGATCCCCACGAGGAATTCACAGGAAGAAGTCACCATAAAATGTGTGTGTAAAGCAACACTTAACTTAAAATATACCAACCAAACATCATCCCTGACTCTGAAAAGAGTTCATTTCATGCCAGCCTTCAGATCAGAAGTAGAATCAGGAAGCTATTCTTATGCTTAGAAAGTCAGGGGAAAATGTAAATGTCTAAGAAGCTGTCATTGCTTGTTACTGGGAAATATTTTACATTTGACCCTGCAAGAGACTCTAAAGCTTATTATTGAGTTGTCCTGATAACTGTTCTTTCACATGCTGTATTACTTTTGCAATGGCCTGATATATACTGGTAAGGGATAAGGGATTTCTACATTAGCTGCATTTTTGACATTAGTCAGAAAGCTATTCCTTCCTGCAAATCATATGGAGAAAACTAGTTGCAACATGTCAAAATTGATATAAAAAAAGGTTTCATCTTAAAAAGCCAAGAGGGTGACAAACACAGAATGGCAAAGAGAGAGAAATAATGAACCCTCAAGCCAGTCAGAAGGACAAAGAGAGGAGAGTGAGACCCCGGGGGGATGTTCAATGAGATACTGACTGCTCTCATCATTGCATCCATCCACCTCGGCAACACGAGATGTAAATGCAGTCAAACTAGAGGGGAGGCATGAATGGAGAGGGAAAAAAGAGGCAGGGAAAATAAGAACATTTTGTTAGTGTTCTCTCCTCTGGCAGATTGATAACAACTGTCTGACTTGGTATGAGATGGGAATGCAAGGGCAGAGGGAGTGACGGGTGGAGTGATATAAGGTAAAATGAATTGATAGGCTTTATTTAATAGATGAAAGAGCGAGTGTGGCTGACAGTTTGAAAAAGATGGTCATATTTGGTGGGAGATGAAGACAGAGGGGGAAGGGAGTGGTACTGGGAGGGCTTGGAAGGGGCTAAATGCTGTTATGTCTTGAGTGTGGGAGATGGAGCAAGGTGGGAGACTGGCCAATTGACAAAGAATGACAAATGTTGATCTGAATGCCAGGAACTAAACACCATAAAAGTTTCATTTGAAGAAGCATTTTATATTCACCTTGCAATTCACAGTTAAATTATATTGTACATGTAAAATACAAATGAAAAATGGATCTAAAGATAAAAACCTAAGGACAAACAGTGAGGAACATAGTTTTGCAAAGCCAGCCAAAACATTTCACTGTGTTCATTGCGGTCTGGCAAAGGTAACAAGACATTTGCTACAACAACCTACATTATTGCAATTAATCTTTAAACTAGTGATGCATTGATCCAATGCTGATCAATTCAATTCGATTATGCGCATACAACACGCTGGGAGACCGGAACATTTTGCAAAAAGAACTACAAGCCTTTTGTTTACAAAGTTAGGAAGCATTGCTTAAGTCAAACCGGATGTAATTAGTCTCTTCATCAAAGTGAGGAATACAGCTCAATAATCAATAAGAATAAGAATTTCACACTGATATCAAAATGTCAGATTAGTGCATCCCTACTGTAAACCTCAAATTTCTTCTCAACAATTTGTTATTAAGGTGAGACAGATTGAGATATTGAGATTGAGGACAAGTTGCATCATTCTAATTTCAGATCAAGAACTTTTTTCTTAAAAGTTAGCTGTTGAGAGCTGTACAGCAACACCCAAATGAAATGAAATACAGTGTTGCTTGTTGCAGTCATTATCAGAGGTCTAACTTTCAGCTGCCTGCCTCAGTGGATTGTTAATGAACTATTTCAAGACTATGAAACCTATCAATTAGTAAGTTCTTGTGACTTAAGATAGTCTTACAATGCTAAAGGGCTGAACAGCTTGGCAGGCTAAAGAGTGACTAAAGGCTGACATGCAAGATGACTGGCAGGCTGATAAAAAAAAAAGGCTGTCATCTCTGCTGTTCTGTGACTAGATAAAGGTGTGGTGAGAAAGGATTACAAAGTGGAAGAGAGGATGTGAGAAACACATTGAGAATGAGTGAGGTGGTCTGGCGAAGTGAATTGTCACCTCGTCTGGACTACGTAGGTCAGTGATAAGGAGAAAACAAGCGATAGAGAAAAAAAGTCAGATGCAGGCAAGAAGGGAAAAAGCAGGATAGCAAATGCTGTCAAAGTTGGCCAAAGAGAGAGATTGATTGCAAGGCCAAGTGGATGGATACCAAGAAAGATCAAAAGCACGCAAGGGAGAAAAAAGGGAGGGATGAAGGGAGAACTGAGGATCAAAACAGGACTAAAAAGGGACTAAACTGGCTATCAAAAGGAGGGATGGGGCAAATCGAGGGGTAGAGACAGGGAGGGAGGGCAGAGGCTGAGGGAAAATGATGGGAAATTGACATGAAAATGAGGGGACGCTTGGGGAAAAGCCGGCGCGCTGTGACACCTGAGGTTTGTGAGGGTTTATGGCAGGTTGGCTCAGCACGATAAGATAACTGCCGCCTTATCTGTGGCCGTCAGACGGCTAACACACACATACATGTAAACACACACGTACCTTTTTCCTTTGACCAGTGGAAAGCAGACATGGACAAAAACAGTACTGGGGGATTGACAGACTGGTTTGGGGCTATGACTGGAACTAATTCATATGTCTGTGTATGTGTATTTTGTGCTTAAATCTGTATGTGGTTTTGTGTGTATACTGTACATGTGATAAGGAACAGGAATTATACTTCTCTTTAAAGCTTGGTTTGTATACTAGGTTGGTTAAAATGATACTTGTTTATGCATTCATGTGAGTATGTATTCTTGCACTGCATGTGTGCAAACGGCGGTTTCTCTGTGTCTCTAGGTATGTGAAAGATGTCATGTCAGTGGATCAATCCATGTGTTGGTTTTGTTTGCTACCTACTGCAAAGTCTTGGCCCAGGTTATACACTGTCTCTCATAGTGGGTTGTATGTAAATAATGTTGCAGTATTGGGAGGCAGGCAGAGCTGTATAGACTAAGACCATTGTGGGATAAAAGAAAGAAAGCTGGTGACGGAATTTAGGCTTTTTGTAATGTGTGACAGTTTTGAGGTAGTCACTATTATGTACTGTATTTAAAAGAAAGCGTATGGACATAACTGAGACACACTAGCAAAGGCAAACTACAAAATTCAACTAAATTGAACAAACTTTATGATTTTGTGCTGCAAAGTAAGCAAATTATATAAATCAGAGGCAAAAGAGGAAAGAAACATCAAGTATTCAATTTTGTCCTGCCGCAGTTTTATGACCAGCTACAGCTTTGGACACTGGTTACTGTGAAGAGGTGATTTTCAAAGTGCTGTTAAAGCTAGGGTAGGTAACATTAGAGAAACCAGCTAGAGAGAAATAAATGGTTGTGAAGACTTGAATTTTGATGGACAAAACTATAAAGATGTGCGTAACTACTGCACGCACAAATAGACCCATATAAAATCATATTTCCTTACACCCAGTGTCTTCACACGCCTTTACAAAACATACTACAGGCACACACTGACCATGGGGACATACGAATACTGTAACCCTTAAGGGGATCGTTGCTATTTAGATCCATGTTATAAAATAAATCAACATCATGATCTACCATCATTACTTTGGCAGGGTGTCAGGGACAGAGATTGGATTTTTATAACCTGGTTGCTTTGACGTGAAGGCTGTGAGAGCCAGTCTAACGATTCACCGGTCATCTACAGCCATAAATGTTAATTAACAGCTTTAGCTGCTGGACATTCATTTCCTGCTATAGCAGACAGGGAGGGCTCATAAAAATAGGGTGCACGTGGGGTATGTCACGTGTGTGTGTGTGTGTGTGTGTGTGTGTGTGTGTGAGATTATAACTGTGTATATGTCCTCGTGTGTCTGTGAGAGTGCGTGAGTGTCGTTCGTGTGTGTGTAGCATCATGTGTGACAATGTGTGAATGTCTGCGTGTTCCAAGGACACCAGTGATGAAAACTGTCCCAAAGGCTCCTCTGTCCTTTTCTAATACAGCTATAAGCTGTCAGCCCAAACTATAACTACCTAGTCACACCATGACAACATAATAAAGCTATATAGGGGGAAAGTCAGGTAAAAGTCACGCCATGGCCACATATCAGAGGTGTCCTACACGTACTACGTCAGGAGAGAGTTACACTGTGACATCACAAAGAGCAGTAAAGGACGTATATAAGGTGAAAATGACAACATGGAATCGCGTTACAGCTATGTTTGTACACTGAATATCACTAGATTTTTTTTTAGCTGTTTGGACTTTTTGGACCATTATTTTCTAACATTTTATGCAGTAACAGGGCTCTACTCTAACCTTTTTCCCAAGGAGCACATGCTCCTAAATGTTTTCATTTAGGAGCACACAAAGTGGGGGGTGGGGGTCGCGTGCAGTCGATATTGACTACCAGCTATATACAGCGTGCTAGCATCAAAAACCCAGGTGTTTGTTTTCTAACATTAACTTAGCTCTCCTTATTAGCTAGGCTCCTTGCATGCTTGCTAATAACTTTTTTAAGCTGGGACTCTGACATTGACAGCTTGCAGCTGTGTTCATGAGGGAGAGGGAGAGAGCGAGAGAGAGAAAGGGACGAGCGAGAGGATGTGCTGCGCAAACACGCTACAGTGCTGTGCAATCAAATACTATTTTAAATAGGCCTAGTAAAAAATATCGAAAATCAATCTGTGGCGGTCAGCCTTGATATTGTGGCGGGGCGCCACAAGTAAATGAACGTATGGGAAACACAAAGCATATTTATACTATGTGTTTGCTCCTTCTCCTTGTGTTCAACTCTGGTATGAAACCATTGAAGGACTGGAAGTGAAGAGCCTCTTATCTGTACACCGCGGCATTTGCATTAACAACATGGAGGAGAAACTAGTTTTAATGAGTGTATTAGTGTAATATTATAACATTAGATAAAAAGTTCTATTTTAATCTAATAGTATAACTTTAGTATGTTAATATATAAATTATTTAATTTAACTATGTGCAGGCTATTGTCATTTTATGTTATAGTATACTATACAGCCAACCACTAGTATAAAATTAAAAAACAGCAGTTTCATGTTTTCAGTCATTAAATACTTGTGCAAGAAAAATGGCTGACTTTCTTAATTTGTTAATTTTCTTAATTTCTTAATGCTGCAATCTCATCAATAATTACAACCATTCATGCAGGAGGAGTTCAACATTTGAAAGTTTACTGTAGCATGTCAAACTTTTTTAATGTCCCACCCCATCCTGGCTGTGATTGGTCAGTTGACGAAAAGTTTATCAGTTTATGAAAAGTTGAACACGTTTCAACAGAAGGCACCTGATATAGCTTATAGCCAGCTAGCTAAACCCACAACTTTCTGATCTACTCCCTACCGTCTTCTGTCTCACCGCTCCAGCTGCTGACATCTCTGTCTTTGTTTTGTAACGAGCTGCTCAAGCGGCCACCGAGCGATCCGCCCACCGGGATCTCTTGGTGCTGCTGTGGCTAGCTGGCTTTTTTCCTACTAGAGTTTCAACAACTCTCATTTGATTGACACCAGCAATTCGTCTCATCCTTGATGTTTTGAATGATTTAAGGCGTAGCGCAGCGCTGCAGGCAGGATGGAGGGGATTATTGTAGGTTGTAGTTACGGTAGTCACTTGCACATTGTGCTCGTAAATCGTTTTTCCGGTTTGCACGTATCAATTTTTAGGGGCATATGTGAGCAAAATGGTCGCACTGTAGAGTCTTGAGTAAGCAATTAATCAGAAAAATAATCAACTAATAAATTAAGAAATAAGTGTATAAACATTATACATACATGACTTAAGACGTAGGGCTGAAAGAATGACATGTTTAATTAGCCAATAGACTGTTCTTTTTATCAATTAATAATTTTTTTCTCAAGCTCAAAGGCCAAATCTTCTCTGGTTTTTGTGCTATTCTGTTTTAAATCATTATAATCTAAATATTGTTAATAACTTTGTAACAATTAGAATTGAGTCATTTTTAGGGCAAAGCCACTGTGGCTTCAAAACAGTCTGCAATCAACAGTTGGGAGTCATTGTGAACAACATCCATGCAACTATTAAGCATTTGAGCATGAAATCATAGGAGCCGTCACAAAAATGATCAATTCGCTACCAGCTTCAGTTGGTCAACTGCACTAATTTAGTAGGAGAAGACCATGGGAATTAAAGGAATCTCTTCAAAAATGTATTAATTACGGTTTCTCAAAAAAAAAAAGTGCTGGTTGGTGAATCAGACAGATGCTCACTCATAACACAGTTAATTTACCGTCTATCATGTGTGTGATCATATTTTAGGAGGTTTTTTTGGACGTTAGCAAAGTACCCACCTGGTTTTCTGCTTCCCTTTTGGTGCTGGAGAGATATATGCGTAGAGGGTGAGAAAATGGTGTTTTGACAGTGAGGTTTGTTTTGTTTATTTCAATGATTTAAACACAAATTTGTCAGGAGGAAAAATACCATATAAGCACTCCATTCGTGGCATCGCAATGAAAAATTAGCAACTTGCCAGATTAGTTATAAACTCTTGGTACGTTCAAAGTTAGCTAACACTTTACACATTAAAAAACGCATGTGTAGTTATATTTAGCTGTTTGTGATATCACATACCATTCCTTGTTAGCAAATGTTAGCTAGCGAGTTAGCTGTTAATGTTTACTGTTAACGTTACATTCATGGTGTTGCTTATTTCTTATATAGTGTATTAGTGGTGTGGGTTTCCTTTATATGGTATCCGTTATACTCAGTCTCCATCACTGGTAGGTGATACTTCTGCGCATCAGGCTCAAAACCACCAGGCCAAAGGAGCCTGGATAATGGCCGGAGCTGGCCTCAACTGGCACCATGTTGTAACACACAAAAAATGAAGGCATTATACTGTTAATGTTTCCACTAGTTTGTTAATGTTTTCTGCTAGTGTAATTTTTATTCAACTGTATTCTTACTAGTCCTGGCTGGCTAATTAATGAAGATGAAAACCAAACGATGAACTGTGTACCAGTGTTAGCCCTGGCAGTGGAAAACAGAGCTAATGGAGACAAGCCATAACTCTCTGTTTCCATCTCACTGTCAACGCCTCCCATCCTCCTCTCCCTTCTCCCCCATGCCCCATCTATCAATCCATTTATCCATTCTGCCTCATCATCCCGCTCTCTCTCTCTTTCTCCCCCCCCTCTCTTTCTCCTCTTATCTATCCATTTATCCACCACCATTTCAGGCCGTTGTACTATTCTGACCATGAAGATGTTTTACAGGTCACCCCACCTCCCATCCTCCTCTTCAACCCCCCTTCCCCAAACAGATAGGGAGAAAAGCCCCCATGTTGGAGTCACGGTTCACTGGTTTCTAATTATGTGTTCACTGTAGGAGCCTGGTCAGAATATTTCATTTAGACCCATGAGAGAGAGATAAGAGAGACAGGAGGGAATGAAGAAGGGAGGAAAAGACAGAGAGGCAAGAAAGAGAGGATGAAGAGAAGCAACACACACCTTACAGTATACATGAATGCAGTTCATTTACTGTCTATATTGTCCAGGAATGACAACAGACAGCAGTAAGACAGAGTGACAGAGAAAAAAAGAAAGAGCAGGAAAGAAAATGTGGAGAGTGACAGTGACACTTTCTTGATTTGTTTACATTTATAGTCTTAATATGTGTTCACAACACATATGGTTTGCAATTAGTTATTAGCTATAATTGGAGGTTTACGTTAAATTTCATCAGTTATGATTTGGATTTTACCTCAGGTAACCGTAACAGTGCACTTGCGCTACCTTGAGGGGATGTATCACCAGACCGTGACCTATCAAAAACAACACATTTGTGTACTTTTATGTCATGCGCTGCTCATCAACTTTATCCTGCACATGTAAACATCTCCTCCTGACAAATTGACTACTCGCAGGGCTAGTTGGTGAAGCATTGGTGCTGTTTAGCTAACTGCTAACATATTAAACAGCTGGGAACATGCTAGTAACTCAAAATAATTCCCCAAGCGATTTCCTCTGCACTGGGCCATTTACTTACTGTTTACTTTACCGTTCTCTGGATCATACATCATTTCATTAATTATAGACATCCAGTGAGGAGGGGGAAAAGCTCCATGAGCAAACAAGCTCGCTAACTGATTCGAGCTGTCAGTCAACAAGCTTCTTAGCTTGGTATCTAATGAGCTTCTCTCATAATTATCTGCAAACCATTCCTCTGCGGAGCAGTTTACACACACAGTATATACAGACAGGGTTAAATATAAGTGGAAGGTGCAACACAGCTAATAAGCTAAGACAACTTCCTCCATCTTGAACTCTCTGGCTCTCTGTTCACTCAAAGGTCAGCACTGTTAAGATGGCTTGCTATTGGTGAGTGGAACAAATTTCCAGGTCAACGTTAAACTAAATTGAACTGGACAAGAAAGATTTGTGGGGATTAATTAATAGGCTGTTTAAAACTCTTGAGATGATGGACCAAAACAGCCCGGAGGAATCTTGATGTACTTTCACATCCATCTCCAACATTTAACCAACCCACAAACTTGCGTACAAAGGCTTGCCCAAACCCAAACAAACAGCTTTTTCATCACACTATGTGTAAAATGTCTCCAGACTTTGCTTTTTGGTAATTAAACAACAATTAGGAGGATTGAACATGTAAGTACAGTTAAATGTGCCACACACACATACACAAGTTGCCCCCTCTCAATGATCTTAAATGACTGGTATCATTATGTTGGTGTGCGGTTGCCAGCTGTAATATTTCCTGTGGTCATTAGACCATCTGGTGTCCTGACTCCTCTCATATCTCTCTCTGTCTCCCTCTTCTTTCTTTGCCTGTCTGCCTTCTTGTGCTGCTCAGCCCAAGTCTATTGCTCAATGTATTTATTTCAGTGTTTCTCCATCTTTCCCTTTCTTCATATCTCTTTTATCCCCAGTTTGTTTTTCTCTGTGCTCCTTTTATATACACTGTATATGTATATTTCACTCACTCTCATCCTCATGCAGCCTCTCACAGCTTGTTGCCCCTGGCCACTTCATCCATCTCTCTGTAATGGAAACCCTTTGATGTATGCAGCCACTTAGGTCCAATATGTTAATTGGATAGATTTGGAGCCTCCTTTATGTAGGGGTCAACATCCCTTTGAATTAAAGCTTCTTCAGTGCTGTAATTACATTGGTATTGGTGAATAAAAAGTAACACATAGTTTCATCCAAATACTCAGGATTTTAAAAAAGACGCCCTCGCATTTAATCATTTTTATCTGATAAATGCTTTGTAGTTAAGGCAAGAGGAAAAAATGTCTAAAAAGTGATTGCTTCTGTTTTTTTTAAGCTTATAGAAACATTTGCAGCTGTAATAATTTGTCAGTTTGTTGAGTTTGCTCTTACTTTGTGAGACTGACGTTTACTCTTCAGTGCAATCACAAAAGATATGGCTATGTTTGTTATTCCTTTATCTGCTATCCTCAGGTCTCTCTTGCAAAAGAGGTCTTGAACTCAATGAGATTACATGATTATATATATATAGACTTCCACAGACTTGGCAAGAAGCTCTGAAGCTGTTCTGGAGGCTTGTGATGGCCTGACTCCTTTTACTTCATGTTGGTTTTTCTTTGCCTGGTGAAGTGACTTCTGTTGCATTTTCATTGGTCTATACTTCAAATTGTCAGAGCTAAGGCAAGCCGTCACAATAACACTGCATGTAATGGTTCCCTCAATTTAATCATCCCAGTGAGATGTTGTAATGGGAGCAGTCCCATTTAATGTACAGCACCATGATTAACTGAGGTCTAAATTCACTCAACTGCAAACACCTATTTAAAGACAAAATCAGATGACTTTTGCTTAGTTAGTCAGAGGGTCCAAGTCCATATACAATGCAAACTTACATAAACACACCATCTCACAGAAATAGGTGTGCAGAAGGTGTGTGCTCTGTCTCAAGCCCTGAATCTCCCTCCATGTGTTTCTGTTGATCAATAAACTCTCAATATGTTTCACTCCTATCCAGTAAAACTCTGTGCATGGCAATTTAAAAGCTCAATTTGCCAAACATTATTTGTACAAGCAACAATGCACACATGTCAGTTACAGTCCAGTAAAACACTTCATTCTAAAAAGGTACGTCCTACAAAGTCTAAGTTGTTACAGTAAAAACGTAATTTCCAGCACTGAAATTTCACTACATGCGCCACAAAAATCAATACAATACAATGTAACAAGCCTACCTTGCTTGAGACCAACCATCTCTCCCCTGATTAGTTTTTCACTTTTTTCTCTGCTCGCCTGTCTACCTGTGTCCCGTCGCATGTGTGAAGCGAAAACCTGATTGCCTCATTTCGTCCTGCTGATGGCCGCTCGCCTCCTCCGCTCCTTGCATTTTTAATGACTGGAATTTCTTTGAAGTGCACGTGTGGCAATATAATAATCTATAACAAATTTCAAAATGAAATATCATTGCTTTTGTAAAGGGACAGAGGATTTGTTAGATAAATGATTTTGAGAAATGAGGAAAGATGTGAGTATTTTCTTTGAGGTTAAAGTCAGTGCCACATTTATTTTTTCTCCAGGGGCAGAGTGTGATCTGTTTTGATCTGTCTGCAGACTGCTGGACTTCACAGGCTACCTAAATGTAACATAATGTAAATTTTATTTGATAGCAAGACTGCTGTCATTGAATTTGCACATTTTCATGTCCTATTTTGTTATTGACTAACTTTCTTCTCTTGATACAACTGATAATCAATTCCAAGAGCCCTTATGACTGCTATTGTGCGAAAAGTACAAAAAGCTCAAGCTCAATAAGTCAAAATAACTATAATAAAACAGCTTTCCAAGAGAGGGAGCTTTCACAATTTAGACCCTTCACTATCACAGCTTTCCTCCAAAGAAACAGCAGATTGCTCAGGTTCTTATATATAGCGGGAGGAAAAAGAGATTGCACCATTACCATAGAAAAACCCTATATCTTTAAGTCTTTGCAACACTCAACAGAGAGGGCATTTGTTCAAATGTGGACGGGAAAATTGTTCTTGCCTTTTGCTTTTATCTGTAAAATCTATAGCAGACAAAAGGTGGTGTAATCTCCATCCACTGTCCATTCACCTCCGAGACAGCGATAAGAATGATGTCTGTCTGCTTCCGTCATGCTTTTTTATTTCCTTTTTCACTAAGTGGGCCAAGGACTAGGCAGGCTATAGGTTTTTGTTACTTAAAAAGGCAACAAGCAGCAGATACAATATGTAAAAAAAAAAAAAGGAAACAAAAAAACCCAAATCCATTACACTTCACATTCAAACTGCAAAAGGCTATTTATACTCCAGTACAATAAATAGTTTCTGTGAAATGAAATCTCCAATGGTTTAGTCATGCCACACTTTTCAAAAGCTAATTGTTTGGCAGCGTCCCACGTGTTCATGGGGTTTAAAGGCACTGACACGAGGCCAAGGTGGCCGAGGTGTTTTGAAAGGGTTTCAGCAAATGAGAAGCTATTTCTCAGCAGGGGTTGGTGTAATTATTCAATTTGTGTGGCTACATGAATAATACATAATCGAAATTTACTTGAGCCAAATGCTTCTAACTCACTTGAACTTAAACATACATAGGGATGGGGATCGAGACCCAGTTCCAAAAGGACCCAGTTCCAAAATTTCTCAAAACCCGAAAATCAATAAGGTTCAAGCTTATCAATACTGCTATCAAGACTTGCAGGCTATGATGTAACGTTATGTCTTGAGCATCAAATTTGATTTAATTTGAAATGCAATCGATAAGAAAATCATCAGGGTGCAGTCTCTGCTTGCTGTCGGCTCCTACACACACACACACACACACACACACACACACACCGGCAGCAGAGTGAGAGGCTGCGTCGTCGCGGTGTAATACGGTGAGGGTTAAGTTAGCTCCAAACTACTGTAACGTTAGTTGATGACAGCTACGCTCGTTACTGTAAGTACGTGCGATAAACCTTCGCAAGTAAAAAGACAATACTTTATCAATACACCTGTCTGTAAGGTAACGTTAAACATGTAGAAAGGGTTAATTTAATCATCTCTGTCCTCCATATCTCATCCTGTATGTTTTATACAAGCACAGCTAACGCTAGCTTGGCATTAGCCAAATGTTAAAAACAAGCTAGATAGAAAGCATCTGTCTGGAACACAGACTGGTCTGTAGTCTTAAAAACTCAGCTGCTGGCTGAGACAAACCAGCCGCTCCTCCTTCTACCTGGTAACGTTACCTGCAGCCAGCGAGAGAGGAGGAGGGACTGATACAGACTGATGTTGTTCTTTCTAAACGTCACTCACTACTTGTGATGTCAGATAAAGTTATTGAGTTACTTTGCTGTTGTAAACATTAATGTTGCTGCTCTAGAAACAACATTTAGCTGTATTTAAAATATAGAGTTAAAAACAACCAGGCAGTTAATATGCACACTTCAATATATGTTTATTTATCGCTAGTGATATGTCATCTCAATATATAATGTTATCGCACATTAAATATTTTTCTCATACCCTGCAGGCCTACCTCATGTCCGTTGGGTCTGGTCTTACCAAATAACCATCACTAAATAATAGTAAAGTATCGATAGTGGTATCGATAAAGAATCGGATCGTTAAGCAGTCTCAATAAGGGTATCAGTATCAATAAAAATTAACAATCCTCATCCCTAAACATACACATCATCTGCACTTGGAAGCATATTTACAGTGCCACATATTTAGGGTATTAGATATTTGTGCATTCCAACTCTTCACCTCCAAGACATGAATATCCAGTCCAGACTGCCTTCTCTTCCTCTTAGAAAAAGGCGGCCTCCACTCTCCATAATAAAACTGTCAGTGCCTCATAGCGGAGAGTGCACTGCTTTTAAAGGGAATAAGAGGATATGATTTGATTGGCCATGATTGATGCCAGCCAGCTCACACACCCACTGATAATGTATTCCTCCTAAACACAATCTGCTTCCATGTGTGCCACAGGTGTGTTCTCTTCCTTAAATAATAAAACGACTCCCTACGCCTCGCATGTAGGTTTTTGTCTAATGAGATTAGGAGGATTGCTCGGAGTCAAGGAACATGAAGTAAGTCTAGAGTATAGTCCATTATGTCCTTGAAAACCCATTTAAAACCAACTTTACATATTGCATCACTGCTCCAAAACGGCACAGTGCCACAACCGTCTAAATCCATGTTAATTTAGGCAAGCAGAAAGCAAGCAAGTAGAGGCATTTGCATTTCAAATGAGAAAGACTCGACCACTAAATTACTACATGTCGGGTTTTCTACCTTGAGAAGCCGTGACGCTAAATCCAGTTTAGAAGTTCACACTGCAAGAACATCTTGGGGTACAATGTAAGCACAATCTGTCTATGCTGCTGCAGGCGGGGACTACAGAGCTGGTGTGTGTTTCTAAGTTAATGTGTGTGCTGTACTGTGGGAATCGTATTCCTAATGGGAGTGTCACAGCCCCGTGAGAATCCCTTATGCCTGTCTTTTGAACATAAAGCCTTCGAAAAGCCTCTTGCACATGAAAAATGATTGGAAGCGCTAAGTCAAGCACAGCCCCAAGCACAAAGTGGGAATCATTGTAAGAAAAAATTGTGTTTTTATTCCAATAAAATTCATAATCCTCCCCGACTGAGGTTATCTGTAGTGTGTGTGTGTTTGTGTGTGTGTGTGTGTGTGCATACGTTATATTTAAACAACGCTATCGTGTACTGTACATCAAAAGGAAATTGCTGGAGCCTTGGGTGCATTAGCAGTCTATTATGAACAATGTCAACCACGTCACGCCACGTTTTTTGTTAAACTGTTGATTTCAAAAGGTCTTACCAATTTTGCAATTTTGACCCATTTCTTCCGGGGTAGCTTTTCTTTTTCCTATTCTTTTTTGCCATTGCTTGTCACACAAGTTATCTTAAAATAGCAGTGCTGATCCAAGACAGGCTTATCTCATAGTTACGCTACTTTAGTCGTGTTGTGACCAGGGATGTTGAATCAGTTTATACTGTTCAGATCCTAATGCATTCCAGGCAATGGAGATGGACATGACTGTCAGAGAAGCGGTGATGTGGTGATCATTTGAAGACTTGGAATTCATGCTCAGTCAATTAAATTGCCCACCATAAGCTTCACTCGCAGCCATTTATCAGTGAAATGAAGTCGCAGCAGAAGCCACTCATGACTCAGCAGAATTCTTACATCTCAGTGATGTGTTTCTATTCTTTGGTATTAAGACTGCAGCACTGAAGATTTTGGATTATTTTAAACTAATTAACACCCCTGCAGCCAGTCAGGACGGAGTGCATGCAGAGGCTACGGTGCTATTTAGGAATCAACCCTGAGAGGATATTCTTCACTGTGAATGTGCTAGTGATGCAAGCAGGTGAAGTCATGTACCAACTGCATCATCACACTATTCACAATAACAGGTACCCAACTCTTGTCTACCAATGTATTGTTTTGTTTAGTTTGGTATATTATTTTATATTGTATTATATAATATTACCCTGTTAACCTGGTACCTCATTACAGTAAATTCTAAATGCTTGTCCTATCTTAAGTTTCAAAGACTATCTCCTCTCAGACCTCATCCCTTAAGAAATCCTGACTAGAGCTGGAAACTCGATTCTTCAATCAGCACTCGTCCTGTCATGCCTTGACAACGGCTGTCTCACTTCACTTGTCACTGGCTAGCTAGCTTGCTATAATAGAAAAGACAAGCAGATGTTAGCTTTAGAGAGTCAGAGGCATTAATCGTATCGGTGGAGGAGAGGAAACCCCACTGTTTTAGGGAGTTTTCTTCCAAATTATGGGCCCAGGACAGAGGTTTCAACAGACGTAGCACGTCAATCAAATTCAAATTTAATCGTCTTGGCTCTCAATATACATCCATTAATACATGGTCCAAGAAATTTAAAGCGGTATCTAAAATTTTAAGTGGGATAATTTGATATAAAAATCCACCATCTAACCATAGCCATACGTCCCAACACATTCACACACAGATACATGCAGCATATGCTGTGTAACTACCATCTAAAACAGGCTCTCCAGTCCTAACAACTCAATTTTCCGATTATTATAACATAATCGTGGCAGTTAATAGGCATTCTCATATTTCATTTTGGGTTTTTTTGAAAAAAAATGCTAGTTTGAGGCCATATTACTTCTAAGTAGGCAATTAAAACAAATTGCTTCTAGTAATGGAGAAATATGGCCACTTATGATAAGTTCCATATGGACTTTTTTCCTACATTTCTGTCTTTTGAGCTGCCAGTCAATGGATTTATGCAATAGTGGACGGTCGTGAATTATACCAGACACACGCACACACACACACGCACACACACATTTAAATGGAAATACCAGTGCAATACACTCATACCAATGCACAGAGCCATGTATTCTATAGTATAACACACACACAAACACACACATAAAGGCAACATTAATGCAGAAATGTGCATGTGCGCACACACACAAACACACACACACACAAGCAGACAGATGTGGTATCACATCCACACATTCACAACTCGTCAAGTCGAGCATAACCGAAGGGCTTCAATATGGATTTCACACTTGAGCTAAACCTCCTTAACTTTCCTCAACAATATGGACGCCTCAAGCCATGTCAGTTCCCCCACTGCCACTACAAACATTCACTTATTCTTCACAGACAAGATTCTCCCCCCGGTTTAAAACCTCATTTTGGCACATTGTTTATGGAGGAAGGTCTGGAGAATAATTTAGTGT
This sequence comes from Micropterus dolomieu, assembly GCF_021292245.1. Lineage (NCBI taxonomy): Eukaryota > Metazoa > Chordata > Actinopteri > Centrarchiformes > Centrarchidae > Micropterus > Micropterus dolomieu. The sequence goes on along the minus strand of NC_060162.1, from coordinate 21,025,395 downwards.
CATTATGTGGTATCAGGCATTTGCTTTAAAGGATTCAGACAGGATATGACATGACATATTTGCAGAAACTGCCTTCAGACCCACATGTTGTAAGTATGGACAGACAGTGGCAACTGGTCTTTTGTTTGTAGAAGCAATTTACATTTCAACAGCAGTAGCATTGTAAACCTGACTTTGCCTAATAAAAAATAAAAAAATACGCAAAGTGCATCTTATATGTACTATTTGCAATAAAAAGAGACAAAGCTGTGATCCTGTAGCATGATTTTCTATCACAAACCGGTTCTAGTTTTTAATAAAGACAATGATAAAAGCCATACAACTCAAAGAAAGCAAGCCAAAATTCTTACTTGTTTGAAAACTCCATTAACAGGACACTATATATTCCCCAACTAGAGGATGAAACATTGTTGGCTTACATGTTGCTCTTTCTTTCACTTGTCCTTTCCTTCTTTTTTAGCCTCTCACATAACCACGCAAGCAATACGATACTTCCCAGACTGTAAGAGACAGAATATGTGGGACCGTATAATGCCCATGACCAATAATGCATCAGGAATGTGTTGTGAGGAAATCGAGGAATTTGTCATGGGGAGGGAAAACTGAACGTGTGGCAGGAAATTGACCGACTGTTCTACATGCCTTCACAGTGAAATCTAATCCACTGCTCACACATGCACGCGCGTACATATCCAGGCATACCCATTCTGTTTCTCAGAAACACGTACAGAAGTAAGCGTGCAAGCACTGTCACACATATGCAGTGCCTCGATGCCATACGTTCTTTTAACACAACACTTGTCCTCTTAATGATGGATTTACTATGCATTTTCAATTATCTTGTGCAGTGCTAGGTCACTTGACTACCTTGCAGCCAGAATTTAAGATCACAAGAAGAGAAAACTGTGTCGTTACAGCTGAAACACATACACAGGCGGAGGCGTCTCATCAAATAAACAAACAAACATAATGTTACTAAAATTGGGGTTGGTGAGACTCTGGTTCTGGTTGTGCCTGTCAGCTATGGCATCAATGCAGGTGGCTGTTGTGAGCGTTCATAGAGCCACAGATGGAGCATGTAAAGGTTGCGTCTGGAGGGAGAGATGGCAGAAGGCTAGCATGACTGCCGCCTCTGGGTTCTCTGCTGATGGGTCCATTGGTTTTCAAATGTGGCTTCTCCAGAAAAACATAATGAACACAGCAGTGGCAGAAATCACCTGAAGGTTGTTGGAGATAATTCTGAATTTTGTATGTAGTGAAGTTTAACACTGTTGTGGAGTCACTGTATTACTGTTTGTCAAGCACTTTATGTTGCCAATGTGCCCAAAATGTGCTATATCAGTACGATTTGACAGATTTTTTATTTTTAAAAAGGATAAAATGCTGTGCTGAAAATAGCGGGGAGAGATGCAATCAACAATCTGTGAAGGAGCCAAAAAAAGCACAAGGGGTTTTATAAAAAAAAAAAAAGCAACAACAACAACAAGATGGTAAGCTCTGACAAAACTGCACCCAATTACAGGAATGAAATTTCAACAGTAACAAGATGGCAGAAAGTAGTTGGATGATAGCACTGAGGATGAAATGACAAGAGAAATAAAAATAAATTAAAGTAAGTGTCCCTAATGAGTGGGATCGCAGAGAAACAGATGGTGTGTTCAGCTGGTGTTTGGACCAGGGTTTATATCCACCAGGCATCAATTTGTTGGCCGTAGAACTGTGGCGCTTCAAGCAGCCAGTTTACATGCTCTGTCCGGTTTTGTGTTTGCCAGGGTTGTTTCCATATTGATGACGCTGGGTTTGCCGCAGGACTTCGATGTAAGGGACCTGCTCCTCCAAGGTGACCTTTTTAAAAGGTGATTTGATTTGGACCCTATGAATGTAAAAGCATTCCTATTTTCAAACGTTGATATAATATTTAATTTAAGCAAACACGGTATGCAAAAGGCTCCTGTCATGTGCGTAAAAACGCTGGAAAGATGTAGGCAACGCACATACAAGCACACAAATACACAGTCTAACCAAACATATGGATGCAATTAAAGAAAAGCACAGACGTGCACGCTCAAATGCTGAAGTGTGTGAGCGTGTTTTACTTTTTTATCCTTCCTGATAAGGGACTATTTGGAACTCTGCCTCCAAGTCTAAGATAGGTGAGTGGTATCTCTCTCTCAGTCAGTCACGTTCTACCTGGGGGAAGATTGTGGGAAAAGACAAATGACATCTTAACTCTGACAGGCTAGTGGGTGTCTGCCTCTGTGTGTAGGTGACACAACGTGTACCATGTGTGTCAGTTTGTCAGTATGTGTCATTGTATGTGACACCACTGTTTACGCACTTGTCTGTTGCACCTCACGTGACAAACTGTAAGCGTTTACACTGATTTTTGCAAACTGACTACGTGTGGATATTTAAAATGTTCATTTAGTCCATGCCGGCGCATGTATTTGTGTGTGTGTGTGCGTGTTTGTGTGACAGCGTGACTGTTGACTGTGTGTTATTAATACGTCTCCTTAGCCACAGGTGCAGAGAGATGCTGACACTGCTTACAGAGAGACACAGTGCAAGACAATGAGTTTATTTATCCATCTCTATCTAGATCTCACACCACACACACACACACACACACACACACACACACACACACAGGAACTCAGACAGACAAACAACACTGGTACAGAGACAAACATGACCGCAAAAAGGCAAATAAACATGCAAGCACACACACACACACACATCTGGGAGGAGTTTGGGATCTTAGGCACCTCGCCAAGGTAAATAGAGGAAATTGCCAGCCTTGACATTTTTTGGTGTTGAGCGAGGCTTCTCAAGGTGACAGCTTTCACTGGGTGTTAGTGGGAGATGAGGACTGGTGCTGCTTAACAATCAACACACTGTCATTAACTGTCTGTGTGTGAGTGTTGGTGCGTGAGCGCAAAGATGCATGTGTGACAGTCCGGTATGTGTTTATGTGAGTGTTGGCGGTTGTGCTAGACAGGGTAGAACATATGCTGTCTCACGCATGGTTTTCTCCAAAACAGACTAAAACTGTGCAGTGAATGTTTTTATTTGTTCTTAAAAGTGGACTGCAGTGACACGTATAAGTTATTTATTAGACCCAAATTGTTCTTCCATCTCATCCATTTTGGGGGGGAGGGGGAATACAGCATCAAAAAAAATAATTTATTGGCATCAAACAAAATATTATCAGTCTGTAAATCAAGATTTGACAGTGCGCGGATAAGCGAACAGTAAGGCTTCCTCTGCCCACTATCTTCAAAGCTGCACGCTCTCTGCTTTGTATACTTTTGTATTTAAATTGAAAGTGACAGCAGAGTCAAATCCATTTGATTTGGCCTTAAAAGTATGATCCTGTACGGCTCAAGATACCTCTCAAATTTGACCGTGTGTGTCTTTTTGACGCGTGTTATCTAAAGATGATTAGCGCGTGCCCTATCATAAACTCAAGTGCCCAGAATCAGGAGAAAATACAGAAGCATATTTGAAGCTCAGAGCAAAACCCTCTTGTGAATCTGTATTGCGCCTGTCCGGTAGTTCTGTCTTTAATAAACGTCCATATAGTAATGATGTGCATTTCTCTGTAGGTGGGTGAGTAGGTGTGTTATCCACTCTCTCTGCCACTACACCAGTTTATAGAAAATACCTGTATCTCATTTTGTGTCTGTCAATGTATTTTAACAACACAAAGGAACATAAACCGGTTATGTAAATAATCCCCCTCCATTCAGCCCCTGCCTTTTGTGCACTGCAATGGGTCTAGCGTGTACATGTGTGTTGGGAAGTAACGCCACAGACCCGGTGCAAATGATGCCTCTCCGTTCATCTTCACTACATTTTGTGTAAATTTGAATACATTAGGAGAAAAAGAATAACGTGCATATTTCTGCAAATAGTGAGCAAATAGACACGATAACAATAATGAACACAAATAATTACAGTCTGACAGAAGATATGATTTACGATTATACTAATGATGATACTAAATTTTAAAACTTATTTTTCAAAAACACGTAAATGTTACATGGAATACATGCTCAAATATCTCCTGCCTAGGACACTGATACAGTAAAATGGCCGTAAAATTGGTTAAATTTGGTTACCCCCTCATAACTCAATAGACTGAAACAACCAACCCCATATTCCCTAACAGCATTTAACCCATAGTCGTTCCTCTTTTCAAATTCAGTTGTCAGGTTTAGTCTCTGTTAGACTTCTACCTTCCATAACTTTCTGGCCTTCTAAGTTCAAATTTTGTTATTTACTGAAAACTAGAAAGCAATTCCTTTCAACTGATCAAGGCCACTCCCCCTAGGTTCAAAGAGTCAAGATTCCTTTTATTGTCATTCAGCAAAATGCAGAAATATGTAAAGCATGAAATTAAGAGCATGGCTCCTTTAAAAACACAGATTAAAAACAGTAATAGTAATACATTGGCATTATGATGGTGGTATTGCTGTTGTAATTTTACTTTAGTTGTATTCAATGCCTTTACTCGTTGGAATATCCTGCTTGAACACTTTACTCAGCATTCATTTATTGTTCTTGATGTGTTGATATTAGCTTGTTTCTAATTTATGGTTGACAGAAAATATTACAATATACAATCCTTTTACCCAGGTATCTCCGTTTTGCCTGTCCAGCTAATAGACAGTCACTATTTAAAAACAGCTAATCCCCCAGTGGACCTCCATGATGGTGCCAGACGGGGTTGCTAGGCAATTTGTTATACGACTGCAAAGTTTCTATTAGAGGGGCACAGAGGGACCAACAGTTGCATATAATGTATTACAATGGAGTGGGAATATCTACCATCGTGATATTGGATCAGGGTCCCTGTCTCATAATTTTGTTCTGTTTATTTTCTCTCTGCCTCCTGTCTATCGACCTCTTCAAAATCCCCTGACAAGGTCAACCCTGTCCTCCACACACTGTGTGTTTGATTCACCCTAAATTTCCTCTACCCCATTTCCCTTTTTCTTTCTAACTCCCCGCTCTTTCACTCCGCCCCCTGCCTCCCTCCCTCCTCTTTACTCCTCTGCCCTCCCTCTCCCCGCAGTAGCTACCCAATAAAGGATGTTGTTAATATCATTAGGCAGACTTCCTCCGGCCCAGCGCCCGGCCCACTCCCTTTCAGCCATAATCAAGCGTGCACACTAACTATCAAAGGAGACATCGCTAATAAACTACCACAGTGGAGTGGAAAAACACACACATACACTCCTGCAAGGGAAAAACTGTCGGCTAAGTACGGGGAAGTAAATGTGTGTTGGAACTGAGGAGACGGGTGGGGTGGCAGTGCATGGGGGTGGGGGATGATGGTGTGAGTTACCCAGACAACACTAATAAAGTATACTCCAAAGGCTAGCACAGTCTAATGCAAATCAGCCACATAAGTACACTAAATTAATTGGGGTTGAGGGACATGTACACAAGCAGACATGGCTAATAAAGTGTGCTATGAGAAGAGGCAAATACTGTCAGTTTAGGGCGTTTAAATGGGAAGGGCGGGGGGGGTGGGGGGGGGGGGGCATATTGTCGGCTGAATAGCTTGAAAGTGTTCTCTCCTGACAGCTGAATGCTACAGGGCATATATATCACTAGTTAAACACATTCTAAAGGGAATACATGATGCAACACCACGAGCAAGGAGCACTACATTTAAAGAAGAATAAGAGAAGTGGAAGGCCAATGATATGAGGCTGATAATAAAGAAGGCCGCACAAAAACGCACAGATCCTCAAGCATGCACAGGCAATTATCTGTATAAATGAAAGAAGGAGATGTCAAGTATTCCCACTTTTCATCCTTTTAATTCTAGAGATACAGATGAGATGGTCACCATATATATTTTATAAATATGTATATATATATATTTTTTGTTTGTTTGTTTGTTTGTTTGTTTTTACAGAGCTTTGGATCCATTCTTTATACAGAGCTTTGGATCCATTCTTTGATCTGACTACAAAATAATGTAATTTTAATCAAACAAATGCTCATCATCAGTATCTTTTGATAGTTGAACTGTAATTCCAATTTATTAAATGTTGTCCTGGCCGTTGTTTTTATTATGACTACTGTCATACAGGTTTTAAATGATTTCCCAAACGTTCCAATGTAAACATGGATGTAAATATGTAAACTTCCCTTTCCTATACAAAGACAGATTTTTATTCTGTGACTTTGATGAGCAAAATGTTATCACAGCCTAGCAAAACAATGGCCAAAACCATGAAAATAAGACCTAAGGTGTAATAAACCAGAAATATCCTTTAATTTTGAAGATGACTCACCAGCTGACCTAATGTGGCTGCTTGGAGTATGAATAAGACTCAAAACAACCATAACATAGACTACAGAATAACAAAAATACTGTCGGTCGAGTGGATGTTTCTACAAGTCTACAAATCACTAATGAAGGCAATAGTTCCCAAAATCAATGTAGAATGCAACAATGTCAAAAGTATATAACTGCAATAAACTATATGTCAAAATAATGAATTTACCACAACTGCACTACAACCGGATTTTAGACACAAATAAGTCAAGCCTCTTCGTGTGCATTTGTCAGTGCTATGTAGCCACTACTGAGCTCCACTGTCATGCTTTATTTATCCCTTTCCCTCTGCACTGTAATGGAAATATAAAAGGGTGCATTGATTAGTGTTTAAGGATCAGGCTTTAATAGATTAAAAGCCCCCGGCTCTGAGAGGCACTCACTCTCATACACACACACACACACACACACACACACACACACTTGTGCATAAAGGCAAGCTTATATACACACCAACAAGCAAATATATGAGCGGATATGGAAAGAGATGGACGTAAGTGTGTGAAGCTGCTGTCTGTATGTGTGTTACTGCTTGAGCGGACAAAGATGTTGGATGGACATGCAGCTGCGTGCACACGCGCGCACACACACACACACACACACACACATCTATAGCCAGCAGCAGAGCCCTAAGCTTTCCAACAGCCTGGATATGTTTCATAGCTGAGATAAATGAATTTATCTGATATAAACCCCCCCAAAAAGGATGAAGATATCTGCATTTTATTATCATAAAGTGGGAGCCCTAATGTTGATGATACTTTAATGTATTGTTAATAATGTGGCACAATCCCAGAGTTGTGAACATTTTCTTTACAAAGGGATGGTTTTCAATTAGTTTCTTTAAAAATTATGTAAACATGAAAATAAAAGAGGATGGCCGTGTTTCAGCATCCACTGCATGATGTGCTTTGACAGCAGACCTGAATAAGCTAAACAGCAACGGAAAAACAGTGGCCGTGGGGGCAAAAACAAAAATCCAATTTACAAACCTCTTGCCAGGTTATTTTGGTAAAATATGTTCCAAATTGTGCCAGCAGCTGCCTTTTGCACATTTCCTGTCCTGCGAAGATGATGTGTCATTTGAAAACTGGTTGCATAACATTTCCTCTGTGCAGTGACCACTGTCACGTCTCAACTCCGAGCATCGCCTTGACTCCCAACCTGTCCAGAGTGTCCCCATTTCATTTTATCCAATCTTTGCACCTCTTCCTCTTCTCTGACCTCAATCACTCAAGTGACTATAATGGTGTTGGGCTCCCATGTGCTCACCACCTTCCTTTGTCTCGCACCCATCCTCTCTTTCGGTCTTCTCTTACTACACACTGATCACAGTCTTGTCTTTCCTAACCTCTAATTTCCTCCCCTCAACTCCACACCGCCCTCTCCCATATTTGACCACAATCATGTTTGCTGTTAGCCTCTGCCAGGTCTCTCCAGTGCACTCATTGTCTCCTCTCTTCTGCCACCTTCCTTCTAGTCCCAATCATGTCTGATGGTATCCTTCACTAAAACTGTGTTCTGCTCCATAATTGAATCTCCTGTGCTCTTCTACCTTCATTGCTCCCCTCCTCTGACCACAATCACTTTTGTTGTTAGCCTCCTCCTAGCCTCTCAAGTCGTCTTTCAGGTCCTCTTGTCTCTTTTAATCCCTCACTCAAGAAGTCACATGTGTTGTCAGCTGTGCCGAGCCTCTCCACTGTCCTGTCAGGTCTTCAGTGTCTGTTGTGCCTCAGGTGAGAGGGTACTTGCCGGCTGTAAGACTCAACTTTTCCTGAGAGGCAGAAGAAGATGAGAGGCACTTCTACTGACCTCCGTGCCTCTCATCTCCCTCAAGAAGTGACCGGAGCCTTATCTGCTGTTAGCCACACCAGACTTCTCCTTGTCTCACTTCTTCAGCCTACCAGTATGTGGATTTGAAGGGTTCATTAGGCAATGACAACATCATAATTCATGCAGAGTACTTTCTCCATCTCCTTTGTGTAGTCCATATTGATACTTCCCATCTCCAACATACACATTTGGGTATAACTGTGTTATAAAGTCTTTCCTAGTTAAACATCCTTTTCTACCCTGGCAGTAGGTATACACCAATCCGACTTTTTCAGTATCGATGGCAGTACAAATACCTGGGCTTTGGGTATCGGCCAAAGGCAATTACCGATCCGATACCAGTGTAAATTTAATAAGCTGTATTGCAGTAAGTAGTGACATTGCTAGTTTTGGAAATAACTTCAGCATGACCAACGGTAAAAGTAAAGAAAAAGTAAAACACTGATTGAGAAATGACCTAAAAACCACAACAAAACAGATCCATGGGCGATTTAACACAAAAATAGAATCTTGAGGATCAAAGCTTATTATTCTGCTGATATTAAATGATTCATGTATACATCAAATTATAAATGTCTCTTCGTTGCAGTCATACAGCCATGCATTTCTTCAAAGGAGCAGGTGATTGCAGGAATAATTCATTTCAGTACGGACTGTGGGTAAACTAATGCCGCATCCACGTGCTATCAAAGAGATGAGCAGCTGAGTGGGGAAAAGTCTAGATATTGGTGATTTCTGACATCTACAATAACTGTTACTTGGCAAAAAGAACTACAGAGAAAAATGGGGGAAAGACACAACAGCTGGCAGTTGCATCAAAGTGAAATCCAATAATAACATTAATTCACTAAATTTAGCCAATTTAAAAGGTGTTGTACACTGTATTACTTGTCAAACCTCTACAACAATGCTAGATGATAAAACAGGCTGATATAGGCTTACTTTCCATTTCTTGGGTGTGACTGCAAGCCACCACATTGGGTTACCATCTTGGAACAGAAAAGCGTTGTTGTTCCCAAAGTCGGAAATAGTATAGAGGTTTTCCCATTCTTTCTTTTCAGCCTCTATGGCATGGATGCAGCATAACAACACACGATGAGCTAATTTAGTTTAATCATTATTTTCAACATGCCCTGAGCAAGAAATGTGCATATGTGCCTAATGAAAATAAAAACATATAGTAAAGTTATTCTATAATAATGAGCAGTAAACAAACTCACAATAGACTGATGGATGGATGGGTGGGTGGAGGAAACACAACACACATCTAGTGCCCCAAGAAATGGTTGATGATTCTCTCACAAGTTTCATCATGTATTCATGCACTGCATACATCCTGGTACTAAAGCCTGGAGGCACATTTACTCTGCTTATCCTCATGATACACCGAATATACTGTACAGTGTGTCTAAGGAAATTATTTTTTCATGTTGAATGAAAACACTTTATGTGCTAGAATACTAAAATAAGTGCGTGCGTGTTTTATTAGTGTATACAGATTAAAGCGTGCGGATGCTGTCAGGTTGCATGTTGGCCCGTTGGTACATTAAGAGAATGCAAATGCACCTCTGATGGCCATTAGCTGTGGGGGAAATGCACTTTGAAGGAGGTTCACCCCCTACAGAGGAGCCAGCATTTCTGTAGAGGAGTAGGGGCTAGTTTGACTGTTGGTGAGTGGGTGGGTGGGGGGGGGTTATGCATATTCATAAAAGGGTTTATCCATTTCCCTCTTTTTATCCCCTTTGCTTTGAGCTTCAAGTTGGAGTTAGGTGTGAAAAACTTCTATTGCCTAGGCTGCAAGAATGCTACAAGATATACACACACAAGTTGAAACACACATACACACTGACTCACTAGCACACACATGAGATGACAGACAAAAAGCCAGACTGACGGACACTGACTCACGTGCAGAGAAACAGGCAAATACAAAAAGAGAAAAAAAAGGCGACACAAATTAGGAGGGAGCGCAAATATAGAAGTTTAGAAAAGTATCTATTAACACACAAGCAGAGAATCTCACAACCACAGACCGCCAAGGGTTTTTTTTTTAAATAAAATTTTCACAACTTTCCGTAATTTAAGGTCCTGAGCCATAGTTTGAGGGTATGAGTTACGGCGCTGGAGAGTGGTTTAATATCTGCGTGTCCTCTCCGTATTAAAAATGTACAAAGAAAGCACAAGAGTTTTTTGGATTACCGAAATAATTACACACTGAGTCCCCCTCGGAGCCAGATCTTCTAGCTCGTGGTGCAGAGAGGAAACCCGTTGTAAAATGCGGATCTCTGAAATGCATGTGAGGCGGCTTAATTGGGGCAAAATCTTAAACAAAATCTTGTCATGTTTTCAAACCCTTAGGTGCATTTAGATAAAAGCACACAGCAAGTGGCATATCTAACTAAAGAGAGAGAGAGGGTAGACGGAGGAAGCGTGGGAGCTGTGCGTTGCCAGAGAGGAGCGCCAGCTTTCTTGGGTCTTCGCCGCCGTTTGGAGGCTTGTTGCGTACAAAGCTCCCTCCTGCATTTGTTTCACAGACAGAGTCAAGTAACGTGTCTCTGATGCTTCCATGTACACACAAATAAGCCTAACCAAAACTTCCTGTTTATTTCTTACCTTCCTTACAACTCTAGCCTCCCTCCCTCTCACTTTAGCTCTCTCACCCTCTCCCAGTATTGGGGTTCGAAAGTATTTTGTCAAATCCAAATCCAGTGAATCAGCTTATCAGATCCGGATCCGTTTGATTCCCTAATTAAATCTAATCCAGTTCAGCTTTTAACATTTCCAAGTAATTAAAGTAATAATGACAAAAAAAATTCTGTTGAAATGTGTAATCACTTTTCATTGGTTAAGATGGCAAAGAATTAAATTTACCCAGCTGTGGCAACAACTGGAGAATTAGATGAGTAGCATAATGGGATTTTTGATTATACATCTGACAGTGAACACAGGTTCAGCCTACTTAGTCTTGTACACCTTACTTAAGCTACTTGCTGATGAGCATAAATTGTTGATATATCTAAGTTTAAATGTGAGACTCCGACTACTGAAACTGACATGATGTGATCATTTCCGCTGGTCTCGCTGAATTGCAAAAGCACATCATCCACTTGCGATTGTAGAGTGTTGGTTCTTTTGCTCACAAACGTGTTTTCGAAATTACTTTTTTGCCCCCCCCCCACCACCAAAAACAACTTCAGAACCCCACCCTCCCTCTGTCCTCCAGAAACTGTTTAGTTTTCAAGGCGAGAAAAGTCACCAACTCTCTCTACCTCCCTACTCCTCTCCACACCGGCTTCCAATTTGTAGCTTTTGTGTACGTTACAACAGTGAGATTCAGAGCCACCCCCCCACCCCTCCCAGCCCGGCCTTCTCTGATCAGGCCCACGCTTGGACATCTGTCGGAGGATGTTTACCCAGGCAGTAAGTATGTTAGGGGAAATATTATCCTAGTTTTACCTTACCTTTCTTCTGTCTGAAGCATAAACACCAGCATTGCAAGGTGGGGATGGGAGAGGAGAGGCAAGGAGAGAAAAAGAGAGTGTAGGGAAGGTAAGACAGAGTGGACCTGAGAGAGCAAAAAAGAAAGATGAAGAGAGAAGGAAGGGTGAGGAGTCAGCAATAGAGGAGGAGGGTTAGCAAGGGAGGGAAAGAAATGTGAAGTAAATGGATTGGAGAAGATATATCAGGGGTTAAAGAGGGAAACTTTAGAGAAAAAAGTCGGAAAGGCGATGAGAGAAGGAGAAGGAGAGAGACAGAGAAATCAGTGAAGGAATGGAGCGTGGAAGAAAGGTAAAGGAAGAAATAGGAGAAAAAGAATGACAGGGGAGAGAAGAAGAGAAGTTCAGAAGTATCTAAAGCACAGTTTTAGTTGCAGCTTAACAGAAATACACATACTTTTATAGCAGTCTTAAGTTAATCAACCCTGACATTTCTCAATCAACTTTTATCTCTCAATTCCTTGAAAATCACTTTAAATTGTCCCCCTCTCTTTTACTCAGTCTTCAGAAACTGTAAGTACCATTCTTCAATTCAAGGACGTTTTATTTCGCAAGGTTAGAATAGTAACTCTTTTTCCTGCTCTAGTGAGAAATGACATTCATTTTCTCTTCCAAATTTGTCTTAATAAAAAGATGTAAAACTGAATGAATTTCAGGGTCATGCTCCAGCACGTCCACGCAGCTTTTTATACTCTTTTCAAAATCAATATACAGTTTACATGCATCTCTGTCTGGTGCTTGGCATACAGGCGTACACAGACGGGCACACAGATGCTTACAACACAAACAGAAGTCTCCCTCTTTTCTCGTTATCTCTCTTTCTCTCTCTTTCTCTCTCTCTTTCACTCACACACACACACACACACACACACACACACACACACACACACACAGGCCTCTTTCCGTCTGGTGTTGCTTCCAGCCTAAAACCAAACCATGTGTGGGAGCTATCCTGTGCTGGCCTAAACTGTATGCCCTGGTGATAGGTCCATCCACCAGAGAGGGGCTGGAAAGACGTTTACTGTCCGTCTATTTGCTCTCTGTCTGTTTTCCTGTCTCACTATGTGCCTGTTTCGGGCTACGTGACACTCGGTTTTGACAGCAAGTGTCTTTGCTCCCGCTCTTTTAATCCTGTCTTTCTTTTTTACTTTTTGCTGGTTAATCATTACTGTCTCCCTCCCTCTGCCTGCCTGCCCTCCTCTGCTTGCCTCTGTCATTCTTATTTGTACCCCTTTCTCCGTCTGTCTGCCTGTCTGTCTAGATGTCTTTCCCTCCCTTGAACTCTTTCTGTCAGTCTTTCTCTTTGCAGCCCCTCCCTCCCCCCAGCCTCACATCTCTCCCTCCCAATCCACCACCAACTAGGCATGAAAACGGTGCTCCATTAGGAGTGCCTGGGCTAAGCCCAGTCTGACACACACTGCTTTGATCAGCCGTGAGCTGGGCTAAACACCCCACTGAACTCCCAGTCTGAGGAGGGGGGTGTTAAGGGAGAGCAAAAGTAGCGAGAGTTAGCAAGAGATGGGACTGCGAAGATCAAAACATATAAATGAGATGGAGATGGAGACACAATAAAAGGGAAACACACAGACTGAAGAGAGAAGCTCAATTTCCCAACCTTTCTTATTGCTTAGTTTCCTCTCTCACGCTTTTACTATTTTTACCTTTTCTTTTGTCCACAACCTCTAGGTAGCTGCTGAAATGCATCACTAACAACCTCTGCAGGTGCACAACTCATAGAAGCTCAGAGAATGACGAGAGTGAAATAACTAATTAAAAAAAAAAAATAACAAGATCAGATCAGGTGTCTGATTATTAGCAAGTCCCCCAACAAATCTTTTCAGCGTCTCTCTCAAAGGGCAACTTGGCTGTCTTATCTGTTAAGTAAATATTGTACCAACTCCAACACACACAACACATGTTCTCTAAGAGGAAAAATGAGTAAGAGAGAAAAAGACAAGCCCAGAGAGAGAAGATATATAGAGACCAGACCTCCATAACTGTAAACGGTAAAAAAAACAAAAAAAACAAGAGCCAGCGCTTTCCACATTCAGGCAGGCAGATACTAAACCAGCAGCAGCAAAAGGACAAAAAGCTCTCGTCTTTTTCTCCCAAGGAGTGAAGAGAAAAGGGATTTCCGCTCAGTGCTAATCAATCAGGCCGTGATAATGGCTCCCATTCCTAGCTGTCGACTGGAGGGGTCAAGGCATCCCGTGACCCAGCGCCCAGGGCCCAGGGGCCAAAGCCCCTCTCAGAATAGCACCCCAGGGCGGACTCCCTGGGCTAATTGTCCAAGCCAGTGTCAGCCTTTTCAATTCCCCCCACCCACCCTCCTTCCACTTTCTCCTTCATTCCTCTCTCTTTCTTTTACCCTTTCCCTCCCCTCCTTCCTTCCTCACAACTCTGCGATCCTCTCCCTCTCTACGCAGAATCTCTATGAAGAATCTACTGTGTACACCGGCATGTACCAGCGTGGGGGAGAAAAATGACACGACGACCAGCGAGGAGTTGTATGAAAGAAAAGATGGAAAAAGAGAGCATGTAGAGATTAGGAGACATGGGGCACTGAGGAGAGGAAGAAAAGTTAATGAAAAGACAGCGACAGGAAAGGATAGTGAGAAGTGGGAGAGCGTGTCACAGAAAGAGATCAGCGGCGGCAAATGAGCAGGGTGGGAAGTGAGAGGGAAGGATGAAGGGGTCTGAAACAGTGAGTCAGTAGGACAGAGGCCGATAGAGAGACAATTGGACAGAAGATATAATGAGGGGGAAGAGAGGCAGTGAGCCTGTCCCCCTCCCCAAAAAAACAAAACAAAACACATCACTGGAAACGAGTGCTGTGTTCTATCCCCTTCCATCTGCATATCAATGGGTTTCTATTAATCACAGCCCGAGCACCGTGTGTCTCAAGGAATCTGCTCAACATCAGTGCGGCTGACCACCACGATGCAGCCGGCATACAAAACACAAAAAGACAGAGAGGACATGCATGCGCGCACACACACACACACACACACACACACACACACAGCAAAGCACAAGAGTCCGAAGCAAACCCCCCTCCAGCTCGGCGCAATGACATTCTTCTCATTCCAAGCGCACGCAGCTAATTAACAGCGTTAGATCCCACAGACAGAGAGACAGATTGATGGAGAGGCTTCCCGATGTCACCTTTCTGTCTTTTTCCCCCCATTCACAGTCCCTTCCATCCAACTCTCTTTCCCCTCTCTCTGTCGCTGCCAGGTCCGCCTGTCACACAGCGCTAAAGAAGAGCAAAAGTGCAAAAATCTAAAATAAGAAAAATATAAATATCAATTGACTACTCACTGGGAACCTCCTCTTTCTTGTATTTCTGTTTTTTTTCTGTTGTTGTTCTGATCTGTCACTCCTTATCCTCTTCTCCACTGTGGCAAGGGGAGTGTGTCTATCCCGGTGTGTGTGCGTTGTGTCAGTCCGATAGAGAAAAGTTGCCGTCTGCGAGCATGAGCGTGTGTATGTGTGTGTGTGCGTGCGTGAAAGAGAGAGGGAGAGAGAGAGAACGTGTGCGTCTGTCTCTGTGTCTCGCACTGCTCTGAGTGAGAGAGCCGAGGCTGTTTTAAACAGGCTGCTCTCCCCATGTGACCAGCCCAGCCACAGGCAGGAATACATTACTGAGACACACACACACACACACACACACAGTCTCTCTCTCTCTCTCTCTCTCTCTCTCTCCCCCTCCTTCTCTTTCTCTCTCTCTCTCTCTCTCTCTCTCTCTCGCCTATACACACCGTGTCCACAGTGCACCCCCTAGCCACCGCTCAGGGTAGTGGAGGGAACAGCCCACACACATAATTTGGGCACACACACACACACACACACACACACAAACACACAGCACGTACACACCACATTGACAAACTGTGATGGCAAGTGGCAGCAATAGGAGTTCACACTATGCATGTGTTCAAGATGTGCATGCAAACACACACAAACACTAATTCGGTGTATGGACAGTGTTGATGCCTTTTGCCAAAACTTAAAGAGCATCCCAGTGAACACAAAAAATAAATAAATCTAATGCAATTAGAGACAATTCATCCAATTAAATGTTTTTTTTCAATGTTTCCGACTTTTCCATCTCTGCTGTGGCGTTGCTTCACACCTGGAAGCGCTGACCTTTTCAGTAATGGAAACCTTTTAAAGTTGACCTTCTGTTGCAAGGCTGATACAATTGCATTACAGCTATTACACCTTAAGGAACAACAGTGGAAAACGCCACAGTTGAAGTGTTTGCATTGAAATAAATATTGGTAGTTACAAAGAAATAACAAGCCAGTGCACAATATGGCGGCGTGAATTGAGAAGATGATAGATATTCTTGGGAGATACATCGATAGATGGCCAAGGCTACAAAACACCACAGACACATCATTCTTCTTTCTAACAAATGCAGCTGCTACAGCATTCAGACTGCGAATGTGCAATGGATAGTTGATCAGCAGCTGACACATCTATCAGTTCACGTTCAGGAACGTTCAGCACCACATTGCTGCATTTGAGAACCTTGAACTGAAATAGATGCCAACTGAAAGTCATTTATTATCACAATATCACCCAAGAGGGCAGTCTTTTCTGTGATTACAAGAACCATTCGCCACACCAGTTACACACAGTACCTACCTAATGTCGACACATCCAGGCCTGAGGCGTTTGAGTGCCACAGCCCATACAAAGCTATGTGACTCAGTGTTTTAATCTGAATTGGCTATGTGAGCTGTATGGGTAACTGCAGCTTTATGCCCCCAGTAACTTCTTTTTTTTCACCACACCACTATCTGGCGTGTCTCTTACAACATTGGGAAATAATGACATGTGTTACAAAGTTAATTGCCGAGATCTGGGTATGCGGCTGGATTACTGAAAAGAAGTCAGAACACCAGCTGTCAGACAATCATATGCGGGTTTTAAACAAACCCAGAGGTTAGCCAAACGTTTTGGAACAGGAGGTGAACAGTAAAGTTATTACCCACACTGTCTGTTGCAAACATCCATCACAATTTATACAGTGACGTCTGTGTGTCCTGTAGTTGACTACACACACAGTTGTTCCTGGTCATTGAGGGACATATGGCAAACTAAGTAGAAGATCAGACCTAATCATATAAGTAATGTTTAACTTAAATAAAACGTTTTCCATCAGAATGCAAATAAGCTTTTTTATTATCATAGGCGTCTTTACAAATGAACATAAACAGAATTGCACAATGTGCTTCACCCTCCATGAAACATTCAAACAGATTAATATGCCTGCTTTTCCATTAACACCATCTCAAATCACAGCAATTTCTACTAATGATAGCACCTGTATTCATTTAGATTGAATCCTAGGCTTTGTTATTGCAATAATCATTAGAGGCTGTCACCCTATACCTGCATATTACAGACCACTGGTAAAAAAATAAATAAAATGGTTTAATTTACCATGATTGCACCTGTTGCATGTGCTCTATATCAGGGAAAGACAACCATATGCCATGGAATGAAAGGCCTGCTGAGGTTTAATGAATTACTACATAATCACTTTCACTCTCTACTTGAAGACGCTTTCATCAGTTAAAGGCAGTAGATAGGTTGGCAAGAAATAAACTGCACACAGTTGGTAGAGTCCACAGAGGATGGATGTCTACTTCTGTGCAGTACAAGTACAAATTCATATATAACACATCAAAAGCACAATATTTCCACAGTTAAAACACAAAGCTGTAACGTTACTTACCATGATCCTTCCAGTCTCTCCCAAAGATCAGCTGCCCTAACTAGGTCTGGGTGTGAAACATGGCTCCTCTATTTTTTCGTTAAAATGTTCTTAAATGAATAAGAGGGAAAGTCAGGGAATGTGTTGATGCAGGCTGAGTCAATTTAATTGACGCCCGAGGCAACGCTAAGGTTACAAGCTTCACGCTGTAAAGTTAAAGTTATTCCAGCCATTTCTTCTACTGTGCACTTGCACATTTGCATTTTCTAACTCTTGTGACGCTATAAACAGATTCGCTGAGGTTTAGCAGTCCGGGGAAGTGGTGGCAAGCAGTCCCAGCAGAGAAGCAGAAGCTACCGGTGGTGATAGTGGGCTCCACATTCATAAAGGTGTCAGACGCGACGTTAGCTAGCGTATGTGGGAATGATATCTCTAAAAAAAAACACCACCCAGGGTTTTCGCCAGTTTTAGTTGGACTTCCCACATCCCGAAATTTATTCTCAGGTGCTGCGGCATGGAGTTCTACAGCTGGCATACACTTTCCGTTACGTGAAAAAAAAATGCTGTCTAACGGTTTTCAAAGTTTGCAAGCTAACTTGATTTAAGTGCAATGCTAACCACTTCCATAAATGAATGACGTTAATGACTGGACAAAATAACAATAATAACAATACAAAGTTCCGCATAACCGACTCTCCTGCACAATTATATCTTAATTATTAAATATTAAGTTATTATATGATAATACAAATAATATACAACAATAAATACATATTATATATACATAATATAATAAACATTATAAAATAATAATAATATAAAATAAATACATTTTAGAATTATATGTATAGCTATTTTCACTTTATTGAGCAAAAAACTACGCTGGCTCTCTTACAGGTGATCAAGTACCACAGTTAAAGATACTGTCAGTGTCAGTTGTGATCACTACCATGCTATTACCAGAACATGAATTAAAGAAGCCAGAATTTACCACATCTGCTGAGCTTGCAGCTACAGTTTTGTAAATTACAATATACAGTTGCTGTGTAGAGAAACCCAAAATCCTGTCAGAGAGAACTGAGTGGCAGTAAATATAGGGCAGCTCTACGCTGAGGTGAGAGTTTCGCTCCTTTGATCCCAGACATGAAACCAGAGCTCTGCCTCCAGGCCATGGATTGACTGATTTCAAATGCTCGCTAAGGTGAACATCAACAAATTATCATAGGCCCCACCTGACAGACAAATGCCTTCACTTAGTTTTGAAAGTATCCACATCTCAGCACTGCGATTCAAGAGCATCAAATAAAAGTTGCCACAGTCTGGCTCCATTTAGGGCAAGTAAGTCAGATAGTCTCTACAGACCCATCTCCAAATACCAGGCAGGCATCCATGTGCCATATTTGGGACTGTAAAGCGGGTTACCTTGCTCGTGTGAGAGCACATTCAAAAATAGTTTCTTCAAAGTCGAGATAAGTCAATCAGCCCTTCAGCATCTTGACTTACTGCAGGCGAGAGATGGATCAGTCAGTCACCCACATTAATTGGGGGGGGTGTCGGCAGCATCTCCCTAACACTTCCACAGATTGCTGTTTAATAGCTGACCCTGACCTCCCTTAAGCACAGCTAAGATTAAGTTTTTAGTATCACATCATCATTAGCACCATAGTAATTATAGCCTGCTAACATGTGTACATCTTTTTAAAATGCAAATGACATGTTCTTACAAAAACCAGTAGTAGATGCCCCCAGGGATTGCATGGAAGAAAAAGGCCGTACTTTGAGACTGAAATTTCATGTTGGAGCTGCATACACTTGCCTACAGCCAGGATCAGGATCTGATTCATTCGACCCCAATACAATGGAAGGGTCAATGGATGTTGTATGTCTAGTTTGAAGTCCCAAACTGAGTTTAAAAAAATCTGAATACTATTTTCGCTACAAAGTCTAATCATTTTTTAACTCCAGAAAGAGTAGGTGTTAACAAGGCAACATCTAACGGGGACCCAAATAAAGAATAAATAACAGATAGAACAGTACTACAGCTATGTCCTGTGTTTTATACTCATAAGATATTACATTATGGACAGTGTTCAGGGGTATGGAACTGAACTAAACCTAACATGTTTTTTGCAAAATGAGATAGACTGTATATAAGAAGTGGACGTAATCATCGTGACGTTGGTTAGTGGACTGCCGTTTTGAAGCCTCGAGTTTGGTGTATAGGCCGCCGCCATGTTGATTTTTTGCAACCAGCAGCACTGGAAGTGACCATATTTGGACAAGACGGCATAACTAACGACCGTGTGTGGAGCAAGCTAGCATGCTTAGCTAGATGCATCTGTAATTAACTGTCATTTTAATAGGGCTGAACATTTTGTCTAGCGAAACAGGCAACTCCTAATAAGCTTTTTCAACGGTGCTTATTAAATTTAGACAGTGCTGTGTGTATGAGCCACTCTAGCCTGATTGACAGGTCACCATGGTAACGACTAGTCAATCACAGATAATCCCGCCCTGAAGCATACTCTACAGGTCTAATTTTCTCTAAAAAGGTTAATTTACTAAATTAACATCATATTGTATTGAAGAAGACATGAATCTAGTGATTGAGAACATAAAATAATTAGGAAAGTGTTTACTGAGGTAATTATTCAGGTGAGAAGAAGGATCATTTTACCATTATTTCTAATGGAGCCGGACTTCTTTTCTCAACCAGAAGAGTCTCCCCCTAGTGGCCGTTCGATAGAATGCAGGTATAAGGGACATCCATGTTCGCATCATTATATTATTTAATGCATACATTCATTAATTTAGCTGAAGCGTTTATCCAGCAACTTTCAATTTGCTATATATGTCAGAAGTCGCACACCTGGTCTGGAGCAACTAGGGGTTAAGTGTCTTGCTCAGGGACATATTGGTGTATGGGTCACAGTGGGGAGTTGAACCCGGGTCTCTCACACCAAAGGCATGCGTCTGATCCACTGCCATCACCATTTGCTGATTGGAAGCTTCCCACTTGATTGTGACATAGGGCTGCCAACATTTTTCTGCCTTGTAAATTTATTTAAATCCCATAATTGCATTTTACAGGAAAAAAAACATATAATGTTCAGGACTAGAATCTCCTCCACCTCTTCACAACTGATAATTAACTTGAATTTTTAGTAGGCTACAACAGATTTTAATAATTGCCTGTTTCTTTTGAACTGTTTCTTGAGATGAGATTATCACTATTGCCATGGCACTCTGCATATCAGAACAGTTCAAAAACAACATTAGCTACAATGAAGCGTACATGTCCTTCCTGTAGACAATACATGAAAGCTGAATTTCAGATGAATGCTAATCTTGCCCTTAGTCCCTAAATGTCATCCTAATAGGTTTATATTAAAAGGAAATGGATAATTCACATTCACTGAGTGTGGTGAACAAAGTCCCTATTGTGAAGAAATCCTGAGTTTGAAATTGAATAATGTGAATCACAGGTCATGAGTTTATTCTCTGCCAAGCACTAATCCCACCCGTAGATAACAGAGTAAAATGAATGTTTGAGCAAAACTGATTCAGTCTCACTCAGTTCTCTGTAAGGTTTTAATTCTCAGCATATGCCAAACTCTGCCTCAGGCTTTGTATCTCATTGAGTATAATAACCTTAATGAAGGCATAGTGGATATTTAAAATACATGGAAATTATGACCTAAATAGGCTTATAAAGGGTAATTGTTGGAGTGAAAGGAAATCACAACAGAGATTTCCACAAAAAAATAATCATTGCATTCACAATATTGAAAGTGCGAGCTGTCTTTGAATCTCAGCTTGCAAAAATATATTATCGAGATCTAAATGAATGGTTACACATTTTAACACTAGCTCTACTATCAAAGGTTGAGCCAATTAAAGAGATTCCTCAGGCTTTCTATTTCGGCACACTGAAATCTGGGGCTCTATGTTACATAGTTTTAACAATCTTTCAAATAGACATCAGTGTTCTATCTAAGCAAGCAACCTCTCAAGTTCCTGCCTATTAAACACACAGCTGTTTGGAAAAGCCATGAGAATCCTTACCAATTCCCAATTAGAGGCAGAGAGAACTGAAGGCTTGAACATGACTATTGACCTGGGGACACAGCTCTTTTAACTCAACAATGGGGAAATCCTGCCACATTAATGCATAATTAACCCATCAACCTGTAGGGAGACATATTGGACAATATAGAGACTTATTCTTACTGCACTATGTAGGCTACTTGCAGTGAAGGAGGACTAGAATCCAGCATATTCCTTGTGGGGCTACAAAGGAAATAACTTATCATGACAAATAATATTAGTCACTAATAATATTAGTCATAGTCATTTTGGTTTAATGAATATTATTCTTGTTTTCCAGAATGCTATAGCTCACTGCATACATGTAAAGTAAATAAAAAAAGTTCAGTGTCCAGTTCTCTACTGAGCTACCTGCTATGGCTCAATAAACTCCCCACTGGAAGGGTTTCAGGACAAGTACGGCGGATACAACTCGAGTCACATTATGAGCTTTATTGCGCACACATACACAATACTCATCCACAATCTAGCCTGAATGCTACCGCTACGATAGCCTGTTAGTTGGATATTAGTGAGCGTTAATTAGTCAGTTTTGTTAGGTTGTAAACCTGCAATGAAAACACAAACACCAGAATTAACTAATAAAATTACCCAATCATGTGATATTAAATTTTGATCTGAATTACTAGCCATGCCAGTTTATAGTCACTCACCGGCAAGGCGTACCAGTCCTGAACATCAACTAAATGAAAATGAAACCTGAAGGTGAAACGCCTGCGCACTGTACCTCATTAAGCATACACAGAAAAGATAGTCTGGAGACTAGGAATAATAAACAAACCTTTAACCTAGTAAGAAGATAACATATATATGCCTTAATTTGGAATAAGTCGGTAAATGTACATACAATACTCCAGAACATAATAATAACATCCATCACTTGTGATATATATATTTATATATATGTGAATCACTAGTTATACCTGCTGGAAAACTCTACATTCAGTGACCCCTGGTAACTTCAAGTTCTAAGAAAGTACAATAGTATAATAGTAAAAAATGAAATAGTTTTATAGTTTTAGAACATAAATACAGGAAGAAGGTCCTGTATGCTGGACTAGTATTTCTGTGAGAGAAACATTGCTATTCAATGTAACATGGAGCATCGGCACAGTTGCTCACAGGCATTTGCTCATAACCGTGGTAATTATCTGAGCAATATACCATGCAAAACTATACCAGCAGAATGCCAAATGCACTTTGAGGAAACGTCTTGAAAAATACTATACTGATACACACTTTGCAAAGAAGATGTGCTGTCTTTAGTTGATAGAGCAAAACAAGGGAGCTAATATTGAACATGCATAATCGCTCCAGAGTTTGTTTGGGACCACCTCCTCTCAAGGGTATTGGTGCGGTTGTTTGGTCCACACCACTTTCACATCAGCCCAAAGAAACCATACTAACCTGGCAAATGCGCCAGGTTTTCTTTAAACCAAAAAGGTTAGGTGTGAAAGCACCATGAGATGTACAATTCTGAAAGGAGAAAAAATAATTGAAGAATCCATAAAAATATGGCCCAGCTCTCACAACCTGGATACTTAAGCTGATGTCCTTCATCAATTAACCTATTGCACACTCACAATGCTGATGGTTTTAATTTATTTCATTACGATATCCTAAGACTGAACAGACAACACAAAACAGTCACTGTATAAGTTGCAGAAGTATGGTGCACTTAATTTGAAGAGATTGTATTTTATCACCAATTTATTAATACTGAATATTGAAAATACTGACATCAAGAATATCTTTTTATGCAATGGAAACATGACTTTAAACCTTCAATACCTGATTTTTAGGCCACTTAGGTGCAGCAGAAACAACAATAACAATAGGTGCGTTTGACTTCATGCGGCGCTTTGCACCGCTGACTTAACATAAGGCATGCTGATTAGAAATTGTTTCCTACTTTTGCCGGTGCTGCAAAATGTCACCATGTCACGTGACATTAAAACATCGCGGGAGCAAGGCTGCTGCAGTTGCTTTTCTCCGGCTGCACAAATTTGAACCACCTTTTGCCTGATCTCGCAGCATATTTCTTTGCAAAAAGCGCGAGATCTGTCGTTGTTCTAAGCTCACAGTAAGCTTACTCAGGTAGAACATG
Source organism: Micropterus dolomieu (assembly GCF_021292245.1). Taxonomy (NCBI): domain Eukaryota; kingdom Metazoa; phylum Chordata; class Actinopteri; order Centrarchiformes; family Centrarchidae; genus Micropterus; species Micropterus dolomieu. The sequence continues at coordinate 21,001,768 of NC_060162.1, read as the reverse complement.
TCCGACTTGACGGCGCCGTTTTTATACCCCGCCCCTGCAGTCGCCTGCAGCTCACATTAGACAGTCAAGTCGGTAAAAGTTGGCCGCAGTCATCTAGAACATACCTACTGACAGATTTTGTAATGTTTTTAATCCAGCTCAGCACAGTTCAACTCGCATCCAAAATGCACCAAAACACTTAATACACATCTCAGAATCAACTCTCATATCAGAATACTGACAACATTTGTCTGCCAATAGTAACACTGTGTCATTATAAATATATGGACATTGTCTCAGGGTCTGACAAGTCAAAGCCAATGCGAATTGTCTTAAACCTGCATTCTGTCTATTTGCCAGCAGGTGGCGGCTCCACTGCAAAAACAAGTACAATTGTATAAAAGTCTATGAGAAAATTACCCTACTTCTCTTTTGATTTAGTACCTCAGTAAACACTTTATAAATTAGTCTCAATCGCTAGTTTAAGGTCTTCTTCAGTATTCAATGTTGATTTTCCAAATTATGGTCCCAGTTAGAGTAAAATTAATGTTAAAGCAGGATATCCTTAGGGGCGTGGCTACCTTGTGATCGCCAAGTCACAACCAAGACAACCTGTTAGGCGTACCAATGCCTATTCCTCTCAAGCTATACCGTCTCGTCCAAATATAGTCACTTCTGGATACAAAGACGAATATGGCGAATGTCAAAGTGTCACACTCGAGCCTTCAAAAAGATATTCCACAAAAAAATGGTTATGTCCACTTCTTTTACTGTCTCTGGTGTCACTGTTGTCTTTGACAAAGCATCTTTTATTTATTTATTTAGCATAAATCATGATTATATTCAGGGCTTGTCTGTCATTAACACCCGCCACCCCGCCAAATGCAGGTGGATTTCAACCGTGGCAGGTAACACAGTCACTGCCACTAGCCATGTAGGCGCGTTGAAAAATTGCAGTCTTTTCAAAATGCAACTGAATTAACAAACGAATTGCAATTTGACACTACGATCTCCAGTTACTCGGAGCTACCAGAGCTTCATGATAATAAACATAAATCCATTCAGAGCGCTGAGGAAATGCAGATGCAAAACAAACAATCCAAAAGTGCACATGTCCAAACTTTGCTCTACTCATTGACAATTCCACTGTCCCCTCCTCCCCCCCACGTCAAGAGTCTTGGTGTCATCCTCGACAGCACACTTTCTTTTGAAAAACACATTAATAATCTTACCCAGTCTGCTTATTTCCACTTACGCACCATCAACCACCTTCGTCCTTCACTTATACACCATAACACTGCTACTCTCATCCACGCTCTTGTCACTTCCCGTATTGATTACTGTAACTGCCTTCTCTCTGGTCTATCTCACAAGTCCATTCATAAACTCCGACTGGTCCAAAACTCTGCTGCCCGTATTATCACCAGACCCCAGTCTCTGAACACATTACTTCACTTCTAAAACAACTGCACTGGCTCCCTGTCAAATACCGTATTGATTTTAAAATAAACAGTGTTTCTGAAAAAATCTTCCTTTCCATCTTTTCAATTAATCTTTTACAGCCATGCAGCACTTTCATTATATACAACAAGAAGCTACTCTTTTGTGTGTTTATCTTAATAGACTACATGTTTTCAAAGGAGCTTTACACACAACCTTATCAGAGCTAATGATAATATTAGTACATTTTAGCACACCAATTTTAGGACACCATCAGGGCTGGACTGGGACAAAAAATTGGCCCTGGCATTTTTGGTCCACCAAAGTAGTCGGACACCCCTCACCAATACACAATCTAGGGGGTCAGATTAGGGGTGTGATGAAACACTGAGATGTGACATTGCACAAAATTGGTGTCCATGACTACAAGACAAGAATAAATTGTAATAGACGTACTATTTAAAAAAATATTTACTTAAGAAATATTTGATGAGGGGTTCTGGGGGTCCTCCCCAGAGGAATTTTAGCATTAAACACTTAATTTCCTGCATTGTGGAGGCATTTTTTGCTCCAATTTATGGTGGAAATGTCTTCATTTTTATAAAGGGAAGCACAAAATTCAGGTGACAGGTGACAATTCACAATATAAAAATATAATAAAATATAATGCAGTAATCAGTAGCTCTTTTTTCAGTAAATTTTTTGAACAAGGCAGAGGCTTCTTCTATATTTATATTGCATTGCAGGTTTTCTTAAGTACAAATAAACCTTTTTCATAGCATTTTTAATTGTTAATTAACATTTCATGGTGCAAGCTATTTTTCAGAATTTTTTTTACAAATGCTTTGAAAAAGTGGTGGCTACATGTCCCCAGCGTCCCCAGTGTAAATGCCCCTCCCTCCCTGCCCCCTCCCTACAGGCTGAGCTACTCCATGCTTACCGCTTCACCTCCACTCTCCTCCTGCTCTCTCTCTCTCACTCGGCCCATCACGGTCACTGTGTTTCGCTAACACACGCCTCCTCTTCTGCCTGGCGGTGGCTAGGCTACAGCTCTCCTTTACTCCTTCAAGTGACTGTGCCTGCACTACGTAGGGCCTACGTATGTTGAAGCTACTGCAGCCCCGGTAGCAAACAGTAACGATAACGTCGGCTATTTTCGCGCATTTGGTGGCCTCCATCTGAAGAATGTTTTTGTTTTGTTTTTGCCCGCAAAGCAAGAAACAGAGAAGGGGAGAGGGTGGGGTCTAGTAAGAGATGCCATTGGGCCGGCCCGGCGTCAGTATAGAAAATTACCCAATGGGCGGCTGTCCATGCTTTATGGGCCGATCGTTGGCCCCTTTCTAAAAACAGTTATATAAATAAATAATTTACATTACACCGGCCCCAAAGGTGTGTCGGCCCACATGTAATGTGGTCACATGATGTCGGCCCAGTCCAGCCCTGTACACCATAGTCAACTTTAATCATATAAAATGTAATTTTCCAACAACAGAAATGTGGC
>NC_060162.1:20992705-20998828 GCF_021292245.1 Micropterus dolomieu | reverse complement strand
CATGACTACAAGACAAGAATAAATTGTAATAGACGTACTATTTAAAAAAATATTTACTTAAGAAATATTTGATGAGGGGTTCTGGGGGTCCTCCCCAGAGGAATTTTAGCATTAAACACTTAATTTCCTGCATTGTGGAGGCATTTTTTGCTCCAATTTATGGTGGAAATGTCTTCATTTTTATAAAGGGAAGCACAAAATTCAGGTGACAGGTGACAATTCACTATATAAAAATATAATAAAATATAATGCAGTAATCAGTAGCTCTTTTTTCAGTAAATTTTTTGAACAAGGCAGAGGCTTCTTCTATATTTATATTGCATTGCAGGTTTTCTTGCTTCACCTCCACTCTCCTCCTGGTCTCTCTCTCTCACTCGGCCCATCACGGTCACTGTGTTTCGCTAACACACGCCTCCTCTTCTGCCTGGCGGTGGCTAGGCTACAGCTCTCCTTTACTCCTTCAAGTGACTGTGCCTGCACTACGTAGGGCCTACGTATGTTGAAGCTACTGCAGCCCCGGTAGCAAACAGTAACGATAACGTCGGCTATTTTCGCGCATTTGGTGGCCTCCATCTGAAGAATGTTTTTGTTTTGTTTTTGCCCGCAAAGCAAGAAACAGAGAAGGGGAGAGGGTGGGGTCTAGTAAGAGATGCCATTGGGCCGGCCCGGCGTCAGTATAGGAAATTACCCAATGGGCGGCTGTCCATGCTTTATGGGCCGATCGTTGGCCCGTTTCTAAAAACAGTTATATAAATAAATAATTTACATTACACCGGCCCCAAAGGTGTGTCGGCCCACATGTAATGTGGTCACATGATGTCGGCCCAGTCCAGCCCTGTACACCATAGTCAACTTTAATCATATAAAATGTAATTTTCCAACAACAGAAATGTGGCTAGTGAAAATGCTGTGTGGCTAGTAACTTTGGAAAACCACTAGCCACATTGGCAAGTGAGCAAAAAAGTTAATGTCAAGCCCTGATTACATTACATAAAACACTACATTGTGTTCAGCCTTAAAGTAAATGTCACAGAAATGAATTGCATATGCTGTGATATGTTACCATGGTTAGCTCACCCTGTGCAAGGCTACGGCCCATTGCTGCATGTCATCCCTTCTCTCTATCACACATTTCCTGTCTCTCTCTTCAGCTGTTCCTGTCAAATAAAATATCTTTAAAAAAAAGAATGTTTGTAATTCCAAGTGGAAAAGATGAAACAAAAGTAATGTGTAATACAAAATTTATATTTTATATGTACATGTAGATGATAGCTACAAATATAGCAATACAACAGCGCCAGTCAAAGTTCTTGTCACCATCACATCTTAAGTCCTCTCTTGTAATACACCTGGGATTTTTTTTGCATACCTGGTCCATCCCTGACACTTTTCTGCAGATCGGTCCAGAAGCATTCAAGCATTCATTGTGTCCAAAGGGGACATCTAATCATGTGGCTGGTGATGATAAACTGTCCACCTCGATGAGGAAAAGATTTCATCTATGGGGGTTGAGGAATGCAGAGTAAGATAGAAGGAAAAGTGACACCATCCTGGGATGGGCTGTAAACCACTCTGTGACTGGAAGAGAACAATTAAACGCCACATCGTCTAATACATCTGCAAAATGTTTCCCACCTGGTACAAATCTTCCATAGAGGTCATCAAGGAATAAAAATAGTCGCTCAGTGTTCCAGTTAGAAGTTTATGCATTATGATTTTCCTTTATTTCTTTTAGAAATTTGAAAGATGTGGACACTGAATGCATTTTTTGTCATAGCAATGAAAAGTGTTCCATGTTTAAGTCCATATCGACTTCTGCTGCGCTGACTGTGTTTTGAAAAAGTGAACCTGTATAGTTTAAATGCAAGCCTTAAAATGAAGTGCAAAATTAAAAGGTTTAAAGAATATGAGAAAGAGTTCTCTTTGCTCATCCTGATGAATAGACAGTCCAAACAATGAACATTTGGTTTCCCATAGCCATGTTTTCAATTACATGATAGTATGTTGATTGATTTGAACTGAATGCCAACTGGTCAAAAGCTCTGCGTAGGGAGCCTCTGCTTCTCATTCTGGAAAACAACACTCGATGTAAAGTTTCAACAAGCCTCAATTACTGTGAATGACCTTTTAGAAGATGTTTTGAGTTGATGTTGGTGATGTTGGCAGTCTTATACTAATGATCTATTGATTTACTTAATTGTTTTTTGCTTCCACTTTGTCATGGCTGATAGTCACCTTAACAATTAAATTCTGTGTAGTATCAGCTGAAATCATCAAACAGGTCTGTGGTTTCTTCAGTGTACAGATGTCCTCTTGAACGTATTGTTCTTGAAAGTTTCACCACAACAAGACAAAACTAATGTCCATCTTTTCTTTCAGTCCTTGTAAGTTTCAACACACTTGCGTCATCTTTTGCTAAATATTAATTTTCCCTGGTGTGTGTGTGTGTGTCTGTGTGTGTGTGTGTTAGAGAGAGAGAGCAAATGTGTTCATGGGTTTATGTATCTGTCTTAGACAATATGTGTGAGACAAAGAGTGTGCGTTAGGGTGAGATTGAGCACATGTGTATTTGGATTTTCTGGGGAGAGATAAAGGGAGACAGTGTGTGTTTGTTTGTGTGTGTGTGTGTGTGTGTGTGTGAGTGTGTGTGACAGAGTGAGAGAGTATACGATAAATATTCAGTGTTTATCAGCATGTCTGGGGGTGTTAGCTGAGGTCAGGGAGATAGATTCCTCCTCATTGGGAGACTGCGGATGGAAAGCAACAACACGCCTTTGGGCCCCTCGGCACTTGATTCCCAGAATCACAAACAGCATCCGGCCCACAAGCCTCCATCAGTGCTAAGCCAATATTTATTTGCTCTGATAAGACGAACACAAAATGTCATTGTTCGCCATGCAGGGTATGTTTGCCTGCTGGATTGTTTGCCTTCCTAAAATTGGAACTCTTTAGCGGTCATATCACCGCAGGCTGTGCCGGTGTCAGTATGTCAAACGTCAGTACGCATCTTCCTATCGACTTGCAAGTTTACCCTACAGAGGCGATGCAGGGGAAGAGATGGGAGGGAATGACGGGATGATATATTTTCTTTTCTGAAAACAGAAGTGTTGATTTACATGTTTAGAATCTTTGTGAGTCAGAGCTTTGTTAATTTTCCTGTTGGGTAAAGAATTAAAGCATTTAAAATGAAAAGCACCATGATCAATCAATCAATCAACCAATGTTAACTCAGACTTATCCCATGTTCACAGTGCTTGGTAGTAACGCATTTCTGAATAAGATTTTAAAGTAATTACTTTTTCTTTTAATTAATGATTAGTCTGCTGGATGATTTGAAAAGACTAATTACATCACAATTAAAGTACCCAAGTAACGTGTCAATACTTTTCAGGGTGATTGCTTTCTTTGCTGGAGTTGTCGCGCTACACAGCTGTAGCCTATTTAACTTAAGTTAAAATTATACACAACTTTACCTGATAGGTCTACATCTAGTTTTGCAGGGATGCTGTGCCATGCGAAATTCCCTCCTGTTGATGTCCTGATAACTATTTAGTAAAGATTAATAGATTCTGGTAACTCACAAACAGCGAGGATCAGTCTCTCTTCCAATGATTTGTGCTGCGCGTCATGTAGAAAAAGTTCAAGACAATTCAACTTCAGCAGCGGGCGGATGTGTGCGTTAGGCGAGCACTTCACTTCATTCTGACAGTGACACTTGCTACTGAACACGGACTGTTTCACGTTTTGAAATGTATGGGGTTGATTGTTCTTATGTAGTTTGTATGATACTTTGGCAATATTGTTGTTACACATTCATGCCAATAAAGCTAATTTGAATTGAATTCTGCTGCTCCCTGATAAAAGAAAAATGTTTCTGCTGATAAAAAAACCCCCAAGAAAACAGATTTATATACGTTAACCTATTGCTCAGAAGGTGTCTGTTATGATGTTATGATCGTGGCTCTGGACTCTGATGGAAACTTGTTATAACAAGTTAGATAAAAGGTAATGCGCTGGCAGTGGCAAATAGCTTTGGTTTTATATTTGATTTGATTACATTAATGTTTAAGCTGAGATTTACAAGAAATATTTATTGCTACTGTGTAAAGGGAATACTGCTGGTAAAAAGCACCTTAATTGTTTGAAGTGTTTGCAAACCACGTGTTATTGTACTTTTGTGTATATAGCAGTACATTTAAAAGTGCTCAATACTCTACTTTAGAATTTATTGTTCAATTTTCCGCATAACCATGCGATTAATCGCGATTAAAACTTTTAATCATTGCCCAGCACTAATAACATCATGTTGCATTATAGAAGCTTTTTCCTGCCTCTGTGTGTCACTTATTTATGACGGGGGAAATCCTCTCACTGTCTTGACTAATCATACGCATCTCATGATTGTTTTCTGAGCTACTTACTGATTGGAAAAGACAAGTGATTTCTTAGTAGTCCTTTTCTTGCTATGGCACAAATGAACTGCTGCCACCTGTGGAAACCATTAATCATGGTGTGTTCTTGTGCATGCATCTCTTTATTAAATACATTACATACATAGCCAGTGGAAACTGTGCCAGGTTACATTTGTCATTCAGATTTTGTTATAAAATATTATTTGTCCTTTTACATAAGCAAAAAATGTTATTCCCACAATGTGGTGTGTTTGACATTTCCCTTGGCTAACAAATATATTGAATGTACTGAAAATATATTGAACATGAAATAGTACTGATAATACTGAATATATATATATATATATATAATCTCCACACACTCTTTTTGTCTGATCCACTCCCTTCTCTTTTGCAATCTCATCATTTACCCCTCTCCCTGTCTCTTTATTGTTCTCTCTCGACTTCCCCATCATTATTTTTCTCCCCTTCTCCTTGACTCGCTCGCTCAGTTTCTGTTCCTCTTGTGCTGCTTTCTTTGCCCTGTTGTTGTCTCTGTTGCTCCCTGTTGACAAAATCAGCAGGATGATTTTCTCAGAAACATTTCATGTCTTATCTGATGAGAATATTGTCAAAACATAAAATGTAAAAGGCATCAGAGACTTATCTGGCCTTCGAAATGTTTTTATGTGTTCCCATATTTGAATCATAAATATCAGACAGGCTCAGGACTCATTGCTACAGGGATACAAGGAGGAAAACAACTGGACTGGCAGGTATACAAAGTGAACAAAATAACAGGAACTCCATACAATCAAAATGCCTCATCATCTTGGCAACTACCAGCATTGGTGAGCTACTACACCACTGAGGTCTTCTCATCGAGTGTGGCTGGTTGTACCAGGCTTCAGGCTTAAAATTAAAGGAGACTGCCCCTTTGAGGTTTTAGCTTCTAAAACCTTGGAACTCATTCTCTTTGGATTTGAGATCTGTGTCACTTCAAACACCCTTAGCAGAGATGGGGACTTGAGAATGAGTTTCGGACTTGAGTCGCACAAACAGTGACTTCAGACTTAACTTGGACTCATGAGCAATGAGGTGTGGGACTCATGAGCAATGTTTATTTTTAGGAAGGCTTATGAGCTTGCTGTTATTCCCCTCCCTACGTTACATATAACCTACTTATGTAACACATACTACGTATCTGCTGCGCTCAGCCACACGTGAGAGAGAACAACAAACACCGGCAGCTGCTGTGCCATTCATCATAAACTTTGGCTTTTTTAAAAATGTATTTAACCTTTATTTAACCAGGAGAGTCCCATTGAGATTAAGAACATCTTTTGCAAGGGTGACCTGGCCAAGACAGGCAGCAGCATAAAAAAAAATACAAACACACAAAGACAAATAACACAGAAGACTAGTAAGCTAACATTTCATAAAGTAATCTTAAATCATTTTTATGTAGCAGATCTAGGCTACGTAAAAGTTTAATACAGTTATGAAAATTAATATTTCCGAGAATATTAATTTATGCCTCGAAATTAGGAGCACCACCTAAAGATTTGCTTGTCCGCCCAAGGCTTTAGGTCCTTGAGTATAGCCTGAGAATTACACGAATTTCTGGTAATTCATTAGTTGTTACTGGTTCAGTTATTCTGAAATCGTAAACTCTAGTCAATCAGTCAATCTCAAATCTGAGGGTGAGTTCTATGTATAGGGACTCTAGATT
>NC_060162.1:20940537-20992685 GCF_021292245.1 Micropterus dolomieu | reverse complement strand
CATGGTGCATTATCCTGCTGGAAGTAGCCATCAGAGGATGGGTACATGGTGGCCATAAAGGGATGGACATGGTCAGAAACAATGCTCAGGTAGGCCGTGGCATTTAAACGATGCCCAATTGGCACTAAGGGGCCTAAAGTGTGCCAAGAAAACATCCCCCACACCATTACACCACCACCACCAGCCTGCACAGTGGTAACAAGGCATGATGGATCCATGTTCTCATTCTGTTTACGCCAAATTCTGACTCTACCATCTGAATGTCTCAACAGAAATCGAGACTCATCAGACCAGGCAACATTTTTCCAGTCTTCAACTGTCCAATTTTGGTGAGCTCTTGCAAATTGTAGCTTCTTTTTCCTATTTGTAGTGGAGATGAGTGGTACCCGGTGGGGTCTTCTGCTGATGTAGCCCATCCGCCTCAAGGTTGTGCGGGCAAAAATAAAAAATTTAATACATCATACGATATCTATGAAGATTCTCAGTCATTGCGTTTGTGTAGTGGTTGTTTAGTCTCCCCAATATAGAGGTCTGTACATTCCTCACTGCATTGGACCGCATACACTAGATTGCTTTTCTTGTGTTTGGGTGTGCGGTCTTTGGGGTGTACCAGCATCTGTCTTAGTGTGTTCTTGGGTTTAAAAAACACAGGGATGTTGTGTTTGTTGAAAATCCTCCTGAGATTCTCTGATACTCCAGACACGTATGGAATCACAATGTTGTTGCGTTTGACCTTCTTTTCCTCCTCCCCTGTAGTTTTGTTCTTCTTGGATCTTGTGGCTGTTTTCACACAGGTACATTTAGGGTATCCACAGGCTGTAAGTGCCCCCTTCAGGTGTTTCTGTTCCTTCTCTCTGGCTTGGGCGCTTGTTGCTATGTTTTCCGCTCTGTGGTGTAGTGTTCTCATGACCCCTAGCTTGTGCTCCAGTGGGTGGTGTGAATCGAAGAGTTCCCAGGAAATTCAACAAACGTAACACACGCATGGCTCAACACAGAAGGGCCAACTCCTCAGGTCAAGACTCTGCAGTCTACTCGTTTGAAGACCACCAGGTGCACATTTTAGACAGAGAAGATGGATGGTTTGAAAGAGGTGTCAAGGAAGCCATCTACACCCGTGTCGAGAAGCCATTATTGAACAGAGGAGGGGGTCTACGCCACCACTTATCCCCCACTTACAATGCTGTCCTTTCATCACTTCCCAGGAAACTCAACAAACGTAACCTATTGGCCTCAGGTGAAGATACCAACGATGGTCGTTCAGTCTTGGCCACCGGTAGTCCCAACGACTGTAACGACTGTCGTTACAGCAACCAGGAACACTAACGAACCAGCGGTATTGATGACCTGGGCCAACGACCCCACTGAGTTTAAATAGCTGAGTTTCCCTGCCAGTCAGTCAGAACTGAAGAAGTCCTTTGGATGAGGGACGAAACGTCTTCCAGTATCTTCAACCAAGTCCAGTTGCCCTTGACTTTAACCTTTGTTGGATAATACATCATACAATTCGCAATTGTCTGTTCCATAATAACCCTTGCATCAGTTCCTAAAATGTTTTTCCATAATGTATGTCAGTTCATGCAGTAAATAAAAACAGCAGAGGTTAGACAGAAATTGAAGTTGTCACAACAGGTCAGGGCACATAGACTGATAAATATCAACATAAGACAAGCATTTTGTCATCAAAATTGGAGACAGATTGTTGCCAGCTGTTTCTCTCACACTAACAGTCTTCCACAAAATTACTAAAAAATCAGCAAGTCAGTCAACAAAGGCAGAAAATTGACTCCTTTACATGAGCTTTCTCCACTGACTTTAAGCACCTTGCAAATACAGGGGGAAAAATGCTACTAGTGAACTTGCATCTTCGCTGTAGTGTTTACATGAATTTCTGTAATGGGCATACATATAAGGGATTTGCATTGAATGAAAAGTTAAACGTGGCTATTTAAGCATGGTCTTAAAATTGCTGAGTGAGGCATAGAAGACACAGTTATAAGAGTGACAGGTTTAATTCCGGCCTATATAGTTGTGTAGCTTGTCACATCCTCTTTATAGCAGGGAAATATACCTGCAAGCCCTTTCTTTTATATTTTACTATTATGAAGGAGGTTTGTATTTCCTCAAATTGCCTTGTAATGTTGTGTCATACTGATTATAATCCAAATACAATATCGAGCACACTTTGATGTCTTAACCATCTGAGGTAAAGACATAAAGTGTGAAAGGTAAAATGTATACACTATATAGTGCACTTACAAATTCATGTAAAGCAAAAATGTATTGTCCACAGCATGCATATAAGATGTAAATTTACTACTCACTATAGAGTAAAGCATTGAGTGATTTCTATGTAGGGAATAGTAAAAGAGAGTGATCTTAGACACAGCCAATGTTATGATCACCACAATATTTACCTTACAGTTCCTTTAGCTAAGACCCAGGAAAGGCCACCATCTGGCCCAGGCGGGTAGCCACCATCTGGCCACCTGTACAGAATGCATCATCACTCTGATGTCAGGTAAACTCTTTGCCTGGGCCATGCCTGTTTGGGTGCAACCAGCTTTCCTGTGTGTTAATTACTCCTTGTTTACAACCAAAAGTGATGAAGGTCTCTAATCATCCAGTCTCTGAGACATGGTGACCAGGATGATTTGGGCCATGTGCCAAGGTATTTGTGGTGTGGGCGATTATTAGCGGCAGAGGGTGGCTGGAATGAGCAATCTCTACTCAGTGTCTCTATACATGGTCTAACTGACACCAATAAACTGGGTTTACCTCTTATTGTGACCAGGATTCATTCATTGCTTTGCTTGTCTGCATCATCAGTAGTGTTGTGTCGTTCAAAGAACATTTCGTTCATAAGACCTAATCGTGTATATGACTCAGGAGAAACGGGTTGTCTCTTTGAGTGATTCGTTCATTTTCACGCATGCGTGAAGGATCTTGGACTCTTACGTTCACTCGTCACACGGCAGCTGCATGGGCTCCGTCAGCACAGGAAACAGAATTGATTAGTTCATGACTATGAACTGTCTGTTTGAGTCGTTCATTTGTCACATGACAGCTCGGCTACAGGGCTGTGGTAAGCAGGCAGCACAGGAAACAGAACTGATTAGTTCACGACTATCAACTGTGGATCTCCAGGTTTGACTTGTTCACCGTTCACATGGGTCCTCCTCAGTCTTTCGTTCATTCTGCAGGCTGAGTTACTGCCAGTGCTGGAGAATGAGAGGCAAGTCGGCCGTCAGGTAACTGGACTGACATTATATAGCTATTTTGTTAATGACGTGACATTTAATAAAGCATAACATTATTACAGCGCAGTGTTGTTGTGCTAAGTTATAGTTTTAACACAGCCGCACCGTAACTTTAGTCCTGCTAGTGTTTACAGCCAACAGCTGATGAGAGTTGTTCTGGGTCCTCCGAGGTCGTCTCCTCTCCAAAACAAACAGACCCAGTAATTAAAACATTAAAACACAAGTAGCAACGTTAGCGTTAGCTAACAGCTAATCCGGGTCCGCCAGAGAACACAATGTAACTTTTACTTTTTATTTACCAACAGAGCCGTGCTGTTGTTTCACAGCTCCTTATTGGTAAACAACCTGGCAGTTTTTGAGAGCAATGTGCTCATGTTTGTTTCTCTGTTTGCAGAATCAGAACCTGATGTGGCCCATTCTGCGTACAGAACTGCCAAACTGCTGCGTTTATATGTGTTTATTTCTCTGTTCCTCTGTGCTGGAGTTCTTTTAAGAACTTGGTGGCTTGATCCAGATTATTATTAAATTGGTTGAATTTTAATAAGAGTGTGTTTATTCAGATAGTGTATCAAGCTTATTACTTCTATATACGCAAATCTGATATATTTATCAGATCATATATTTTACTCATGGATAGGGACGTTAGGCTACTGTATGAATGAGCACGTTACAGATAAAGATAGTAATAGTAATTATATACATAAGACTTTATATGGCTGGTCTGGTTGAATACTCAGGAAAGATTGTGAAAATGGAAGGATCTAGCCGGATTAGTGGATTGCATATAGACAACATATTTCTGTGGTTTTTACATGGTTTGAATTTGGTTGTGCACCCAGGGGGTTTATATAATGATGATATAGTAATACAGTAATGAAGAGGTGAATGTGTGCATTATACTTTGTCAATTAAAGCAAGCCAGGCAGCCTTCCGTGTTTGGGAACGGTGCTGTTTTTTAATCGCCCACTAGAGGGCTGCAGCGCCGCAATAACCAGCCTAGTTCAATTGAACGAAATGAACGAAATGACACAAAAAAAGATTAGTTCATTTTAATGAACGAGATTTGTATGAACGAGTCCGTCTAAAGAGTCGAACTTGCCATCACTAATCATCAGTTGTCTCAGAAAGAAAGGGTCATCACTACCTGGCCACACCATTGGTGCAAGCTCTCCTCCAGTTGCTCTCCCAGTTGTTTCAGTATCATCTACAGTAGCTTCCTTGCCCTTTGCTCCATCAGAGACACTGAGAATTGCAGTACAGCACAACAAGTATCATTCCCCCTGGTGCACTGTAGGAAATTGACTATATGTTTTTTGGGTTATCAGCCAGAGTTTTTTCCAACATTGTTAATGTTTGAGATTCTTAAGGTTAATCCCCCACATTAATACATGAGTCAGTGCTCCAATCTACAATTTTGAACCACCAAACTGCATGCATATTCATAGCCACAGCAATAATCAGACTGACAAGGCAAAAACAGGGATGTTACAATATGAATCAGTGTATTCATTTACAATGGCTGAAGTTTTTTGTTGCTGAGGTCTGAGGTTGGTGGAGGCCTTCATGGCAAGAAAGATGCTGCTCCAGGTATTTACTTCTGCCCGACCGTGGACTGTACACAGGGCCAGGGATAGGCCGCAGACGCCGCAAACACCTGACATACTGCTAGACGGACTCTCCACTTCTCACAGTGGTACAATTTTCCACTATGTTGGTTTTGTTGTCACCATTTAGCTTTTGTGGATGCCCATATCTCAGTCACAGAACAAGGGAGGTGTGATTGGCATGTGCCACACATAGTCACCCTTAGTGAACGTGAGCTAACTGTTTAATTTTTAATAACAAATACAATATCTCTTTTTTTATCATCATTGTTCTCATTCTCTGTGTTTCTGTCGTTGCATTTCCCTCTGTATACCTGTCTGCTGTCTCGCTGTTTTATTTGCGCATTGTGTATTTTTCAAAATTAAAATACATTGACAAAAAAGCCTGCATCCTACTTTGTGGTGGGCAGCAAAAAAGACGTTGGGTCCTCAAAATAACTGACAGCAGGTATGATTTCAGGTAGAAAGGACACAGCATTATAGTGCTTGTCTGGTAATGACAGCCAGTGAGTTTTACTATTTTCTGTATAGTAAAATGTAAGGTAGTTTATTGCACGTAGTGCAGGGCAGTATTAAACTAAAAATTGTTTAAGTATGGTTTTCTGTGTGTAGAATGTTTTTCCCTGATGCAGATTCTAAAAAAATATCCCCCAATCTTTCTAAAATATATTCTCAGCATTAGCAGCACAGTTGAGATGCTCACTCGCAAGACTCTGCACAGCATTACAAAACATCTTCAGGGTGTTTTGCAAGAAAAAGAAAGTTTTTGTCCCTCTTCATCATGCTCGTTGCCTGCAAGCACATCCCAGATGACTTGGGGACACTTTTTGCATCCCAACGACAAGAAGTCTTCATGTTTATCGCAGGAAACAGTCACTAATTTAAGGTACTCCGTGTCAACAAATCCAAACATTTCTTTGAGGGTGGCGATTCTCTTGGCCAAGCAGCTGATTTGATTATATGATTTATTAAATGATTTGATCACTACAGTCTCCACATCTATTTCCAGTGCATTGCTGGCACATTTTATTGCATTGTGGATTATGTGGGCAGGGCAGTTTGCAGAAGGATCTTGCTGTTGTGTTGTTCCAGAGTCGTTTTGATATACTTTACAGGAAAGCTGTCAGGAAGAAGTCTAAGACATAGTGAATGCTGAGTTTGTGTTCTGCTAGCTTCTGCAGAAGAGTGTCTGTAACTGTATCTGCACTCTTGGCTGCCTGTTAAACTATATGTAGAAGTCTGCTTTGGCTACCCTTCTCAGGATTCCAGCTTGTTACAGAGCGGGGAAATGGTTTTACATTGCCTTTATTAGAGCAAATTCAGAAGCAATTAATGTAAATGCGCTTGTGACAAGCACTTCTGTTTGGTGTGACCACACCAGATGCGTATAGCTATGGCCAAATCAGAGTACTGTTTTGGTGTCAACGTCTTTCCCCACTCCTCTGGGTACCTGCAGTAAAGTGGGACACCAGGATAATTTATGGTTCCCTCCATAAATGTGTATATAATTCAACAACATCCTAGCTAAGCGTCACCGTTGTGAGTAGTTGTTTATTGATTTGTGGCACTGCTGCACACAGCTAAAAAAAACTACAACAGCTATAATTCATGTATCCTACAGACTTTTACATTTTAAAACTCTATCTAAAATCCCACAGTGCCCATCTGTGGGCAACACAAAATGACTCACAATTATCAGTATTTAATGTTTTATTAATCCAAACTTGGGTTTAGTCTAATTTTTGGTGTGTATTTTGTGTATCAGGTAAACTAATTTTTATGTGGATGACAGCCAAGGTAAAGGCAGGTAAATGTTAGATACTAAGCATTCTTAATGTACTGAGATGGTATACTGTATATTGAAAGGGGAAGATTTGAGTGTTAGTCTTGTAATGTATGTCTGGGTCATTCAGGCAGCTGCTTAAACACAGCTAAATTAAACATAGATGAAAATAAACAGACCCAGATCCAATGCCAGTCACCTTCAGCCTGTTTTCTGACCTCATCTCTCTACTGTTAGAGGGACAGATTAATTAGAAATAGGCTTAAGCCTTGAGGAGATGGACTCTCTGCTAGACAGATGCTGTTTGAACAGCAAAACGGTCTTCGGACATCAAAGAAAAATGAGAAATTTGGACTAATTGGAAATGAAGGACATATAGGTCATGGAAGTGCTCCTATGGGACTAGAATAACAACAGTTTCTCATCTCAGTGTGTCATTACTGACGCTTTCAGACAGTGCGACAAAGCGTAATTATTTTATGCTAAAAGTACCCTTCAGCTTCCATATGAAACGCTACCGTTTCATATGGACGTCGCAACAACACAAAGGAGACTAACCCTACCTGCTAGCACGGACGATGTGCACAGCTGTAGGGTTCGCCAACATGCATAAAGTCAGTGACTTAGGTTTAGACACTAACATTTCTGATGGTTATGGTAAGGGTAAGGGGCTTGAGGGGGGCTGTCAACACCTTTAACACGAGCTAGCTAGCTACGTTTGGGCTGTACTTTTAGCGTCAAATAACTACGCCTTGTTGCGGGCTTCCTTTGTGGTTGCGGGCTTGCTGCTGCCACTATGTTCCTGGTGGACAGCCACTGCTATAATTATTATTATTAGTCCTATAATTATTATCATACTATATAACACTATAAATATTTGTACCATTATTTATTTTTTAGAGTTAGCGTCAGAGGGGTCTGTACCACTATCACCTTAACTGTTTATATTTTCTGTTCATTTCTATGTGGATTTTGTGTTGGGCTGCTTCTCTCCCTCTGCCCCTGTTCGCTTTTTCAAAACCTTTTGAAAGTTCTAACTAGGTGCATTTATCTGCCACACAATACTGTGAACTGATGTACTGAAAAATTATTTGAAAAATGTCTAGCTGTCATTCAATATAGTTTTATATAATATAATTATATATAATATATAATGTCAATATATTCAATATTTAACAAATTATTTATCCGTAACAACGGCATAAAAATTGTAGGTATAGGGTTGCAGTGGTGGAAAGTAACTAAGTACATTTACTAAAGTATTGTACTGTGCTGGGGTAGGCATTTTTTCCAGTAGCATTTTGTGTTATACTTGTTGACATTTTATTTACATCCTGAAAGCAATCAATAAATCAAATGTTCTGACACCAAATTGAAAAAACAAATCTGATATGTCTGATATGACAGGACTGTAATACTTTCAAAATGTAAGTGTCTCTTGCTACAGTAGTCCAATGTTGCCTATTCTACTATATCAAAAGGAAAATATTGTAGTTTTACTCTACTACTTATGTTTGACACATATAGTCACTAGATATAGATATTGGGATAAATAAATAAAATTAACTTGACTCCTCAACCAATTACAACAGTAAAAGGTTGCTTATACATCAGTTTTAATAATGTAGTACATAATAATATATTACTGTTAAATGGGCCAACAACTTGATTTTCAGTCTGTTCATTATACTTTTTACTTTTTACTTTAACTTAGTAGGACTTACTTATAATGGAGAATTGCAATGATGGATTGATTTACTTCCTTCAGTAAATCTGAATACTTCCTTACCCACTGCTGGCTTGCAAGATTCTTTTCTTAGCAGAAATTAAACCTGCAGGGCATTGGAAGGGAGGACACAGAAATCAAACTATACACTACATCTGTCAAAAGCATCTTCTGACATGTCATTTTAGCTAAATCAGGTGTTATGTATTTCCCCCCAACAACATCTCTACAACCTTCACAGTGGACAAATGCAACTCCTTCCAGTCTTTCTTTCAATCTAAAATTGACACAATCTACAGCATCTTCACTACTTCCCCAGTCCCCTCAACCCCCCACCTGCCCCCACCCCTCCACACTCTCAGTCACTGTCTTGTTTCTGACCTCTGTCCCCTTTAGAACTGTCACAATTCACCACAAAAATGAACAACTCCACCTGCAGCTTAGAACCCATCCCATCATCCCTAATCCGGAACTGCCTTCCATCAATCACCCCACTCATCATTAAAATCATTAATTCCTCCCTCACATCTGGATCAGTCCCCACAACACTCAAAGTTGCAGCTGTCACCCCTATCCTCAAGAAACCTGGTCTCAACCCGGACATCATGTCCAATTTTCCGACCCATCTTCAATCTCCCCTTCCTATCAAAAATACTAGAACGTGATGTCGCTGCTCATATTCAAACCCACCTCCCCACTAATAACCTTTTCGAACCATTTCAATCTGGATTCTGCTCACAACACAGCACTGAAACAGCCCTCCTCAAAATAACTAATGACCTCCTCCTCTCCGCCGACTCCGGTCACCTCACCATCCTAATCATGCTCGACCTCACTGCAGCCTTCGACACCATCAACCACTCCACTCTTCTCTCCCGATTGGAAACCTACTCCAATATTACTGGCACTGCACTCTCCTGGCTCCACTCCTACCTCACCAACAGACTACAGTTCATCAACATCAATAACTGCACCTCCTCCACTGCTCCTTTGTCACAAGGCGTCCCCCAAGGTTCGGTGCTTGGTCCTCTCCTGTTCATCATTTACATCCTGCCACTCGGTAACTTCATACGTAGATATGGTCTCCACTTCCACTGCTACGCCGATGACGTCCAGATCAACATCTCCACCATATCCATCACGACAGTTACCTCTGCAATTCTGACCAACTGCCTCAGCGACATACAAACCTGGATGCAAACCAACTTCTTACAACTCAATTCCAATAAATCTGACATGATCATCATCGGCCCCAAATCACTCACAAAAAACACCGCCTTTCCATCAACAACTCCACCTTGTCTCCATCCCCACACATCCGCAACCTTGGAGTTGTCTTTGACAGCAACCTCACTTTTGAACACCACATCAACCGTGTCACCAGGACTGCCTTCTTTCACCTCAAAAACATTCCCCGTCTCTGCCCATCACTCACCTTCTCTGCTGCCGAAACACTGATTCACGCTTTCATTACATCCAGAATTGACAACTGCAATAGCATCCTCTATGGTTCACCTGCCAAAGCCCTAAATAAACTTCAATATATCCAAAACTCTGCTGCCCGCCTCCTCACCCACATACGCACCTGTGGCCATATCACCCCCGTCCTCCAGAATCTTCACTGGCTCCCTGTTCCCCAACACATTCAGTAAAAAATCCTCCTCCTCACACATAAAGCCCTCCGCAACCTCCGCTCCTCTGACACTAACCTCCTCTCACCTCAAATAAGGTACAAGCACTGCATCGGGGTGGGGCGACAGAGCTTTCACCATTGCAGCCCCCTCTCTATGGAACTCCTTACCCATACACATCCGAGGTTGCAGCGACATGTACTCTTTCAAATCACTTATCAAAACCCACCCTTTTAGACTAGCTTTTAACATCAAATAATGTTATATACTCCTGCTGCTGTTTGTTATTTTGTTATTTATATGGTCGCCCCTTGCTCTAATGTATTTCCGCACCACATGTTTTTATCTACTATTCATATATTTTATATTGTGCTATTTATTTTTTTAATGTGTTTTAAATGGACATAACTTCTGCTTTTACTGTAAAGTGTCTTTGAGTGTCTTGAAGCGCGCTATAGAAATAAAATGTATTATTTAATTTGGTAGATGGTAGATATAGTCATTGTATGACACAGCTTGCTTGTCTAACCTCTTGGCCACTGAATAATGCACAGTGGCAAAGCTCTGGTGTGTTATGGTTGCTCTCAACGGGCTCATTACAATGTCTTGGCCAGTTGTTTTCCACAGGGAACTGTATTAGTGGCCTCATTCTTAATTAAAACAATAGATAATCCCCAGGCACAGGCAACACTTGTGTAGTAGCACATTTGTTGGTGCAGAGAGTAATATATTGTGTCATTAGTTTCCGTTTTGTATTTCAAACGAGAGTCTCATTTTCTGCGCTCCTGAGGGACTGTGTCCATACTGTGTAAGACCACACTGACAAACAGTTTTTGTTGTTCACTGGCCTTACAGTTATCAGGACTGGGAGGCCATGCCACCAGCATATCTAATTAGATGTAACTTTGCTTGGGAGCTTATCGAAACCCGCTCTGTGCCACAGCCTCCGTGCTCAGGAACGAATGACATCAGGACATTAAAGAGCTATGCCTGATTGCACTGCTGGATCTTGCTTTCTGTTTATTTTGTCTTTTGTAGAAAGGTATCCTAACTGTGAGAAGTCACATGAGGGTGGTCTGCCTCTGATAATCGTTCCAATAGACAAACCGTGACCTCCCTTGCTTGTGCTTTATCCAGCAGTTTAATGAGTTCCAGCTATCTTGACTGAACACAATGAAAGTGATTCCAAAAAAAGAGGTGCATGTGATGTAGGGTGAAATTTATGTGTATGATATTATCAGAACTAGCGTCTGTGTGTTTTCATTTACATTTTTTACTTAATATCTAATTTCAGAAGACTTAAACACTCAAGTGCACACAAACACTTACTGCACACACACACGCACACACACACACACACGCACACCACATACTAATTGTGCATAGGTTCGATGGGTGGCTACAAATTAAGAATAAACAAAGTACAAACAGAACAACAGTATTACTGCCATTAGTTTCATAAGGTTATAACTGCATTTAATGAAACCCATTAATTTAATAAAGATGTTGGTTTAATCAAACAACTGGCAAAACATGTTGTACCACAGATTCAAGTAAGCACATCTTCCACTAACTTGTTGCATTATTGTGTCAACAGGCCAAATAAATACTTGAGTCACTGGCTTGGTCTTGGTAATATCATTAAATCAATGACACATTTAACTTTTCATTTCATATTTTCAGTGGTCACTACCCACTTTTATTCTAAAATCCTTTAGATTAGATGGTCAGTGCAGCTCTGACAAAACATATCACTTTGCCATTGTGCAAATTGCAAATGCAAATTGTACAAATGCTGTATTCTTGCTTATGAAAGGCTCAGTCCATGAATATTAAAGTCATGTTTCATTAACATGCTTTGCAGCTACAATAAAATATTCAGAATAACATATAGAAAGCAGGCGGAAATTGAATGTTATTTACAGTACATTAAACTCATCTTTTTCACTGACTATGTCCTGGTGTTTTCTCTCGCATATAAGAAACAGTAAAATTGTGTTTTCATATTAGATGAAATGCAACAAACAAGTCATATGAACCATATCATCTTGTGAGATGAGTATATATCCTTATGTGAGAAGAAGAAAACTTTTATCTTTTTTTCTCTTTCCCTCTCTCCACCCATTGAATGTATGCAGATGTGCTGTATTACAGTATCTGGAATTGTGTTGCCAACACATTCTCATCTCAGTGCATCATTACTAAGGTTGGGTATTGTATTGTATGTGGGCAGAATATAGCTAATACTATATGTTACAACTAGGGGAGCTGTCTGTAAAAGGATGCCTGTTAAGTTTCCACTGCCCACCCCCTGCTGGCCTTTTTATATTTACCTGACGCCTTTATCCAAAGCGACTTACAATTGCTATACATGTCAGAGGTCGCATGCCTCTGGAGTAACTCTGGAGCTCCGGGACACAATCTCACAGTGGGAATTGAACCCAGGTCTCCCACACCAAAGGCACGCATCTTATCTATGTGCCACCACCGTTGTTGTTGTTATTGTTGTTGTTGTTGTTGTTGGCGGCGGCTAGTGCTAGGATACAGTGTGCTAGCTAGCTAGGCCACAGGCAGGAGCAGCAAGGCCAAGGAAGAGCCACACCTTTACATGGCTACATTTGGGACTGTTGGTGAATTCGTGGAAGGAGATGAGGACTGGACTGAGTATGAGGAAAGGTTGAGACACCTTTTTGACGCTAATGGCATTATGGAAGAGGAGAAAAAACGCACCATTCTCCTGAGTGTGTGTGGGCCGAGGACATACAAGCTGATACAGAACTTAGCTACGCCGTGGAAACCGGGGTAGATGTCATATGAGGATCTGGTCAAGCTTGTGGGGAACAACCACAATCCCAAACCATCAGTGATATTCCAACGTTTCAAGTTTCAGGAAGTCAGGTCAGTCTGTGGCTAATTTTGTAGCAGAACTTCGGTAATTGTCCGAGCACTGTCATTTCGGAGCAGTGTTGGACGACATGCTTCATGACAGACTGGTATGCGGCATTAGTAATGACGCCATTCAGTGCCGCTTGCTGGGGGAAATCCCGCCGCTAACGTTTAAGAAAGGCTTGGAGATTTCCCAAGCAATGCAGATGGCTGCGCATAATGCTAAAGACATCCAGAAGGGATATGGAGAAGCACAGTCGGCAGCAGTGCACCAAGTGAAAAGAGGGGGTAAGCCATGTGGAATGTTTTCAGTGCAGAGGGGCACACTATGCAAATGACTGCAAGTTTAAAGACACAGTTTGCCATTCTTGTAGTAAAAAAAGACATTTAGATGAAAACTGCAGAAGTACTACGATTAAGGCTAAGCCAGGGCAAGGGAAGGTTCAACAGGCCCAGGCAGCAGCGCATCACATAAATGAAAAAGAGGAAGAAGCTGAGTGTGCCTACAACATGTTTGGAATGGAAACTGATGAGGAGCCACCTGAGCCCTATTATGCCACCCTCTCTGTAAATGGAAAGGTCATTCAGTTTGAGATTGATTCAGGGGCCACAGCCTCAGTTATCAGCGCGGAAACCTACAGGAAGAGATGAGGGGGCCAAACCTCCGCCCATCGGGTCCTCAAAGCTAAAAGTCAGGACGTACACAGGACAGCCCATACCTCTCTTGGGGGTAGTGAAGGTGCAGATTGCAACCGGAGGTCAGAGGGCCGATGCCAGACTAGTGATAGCTAAGGGAAATGGGCCCAGTCTGTTGGGCCGGGACTGGCTTCCAAAAATCTGTCTAAACTGGCATGAAATTAAATATGCTCACACAACTGAGGACATTCTGCAGCGATACAGTGACGTGCTTAGGGACGAACTAGGCAGTGAAACTCCATGTGGACCCTACAGCTGCACCGCGTTTCTTTAAGCCTAGGGCAGTGCCTCATGCTATGAAGGGCAAAGTTGAGGAGGAGCTGGAACAGTTACAGGGGCTAGTCATCATTGAACCTGTCCAGTTTTGAAATTGGGCAGCTCCCATTGTCCCAGTTATGAAACCCGACAAAACGGCAAGGATATGTGGGGATCATAAACTCACAGTGAACCAGGTTGCTAAACTGGAGGAGTTCCCGTTGCCGAGGATGGAGGACCTGTTTGCGACACTGTCTGGAGGAAAACTGTTCACCAAGCTTGACATGAGCCACACTTACCAGCAACTGCTGATGGACGAGGATTCAAAGGAGTACGTCACATTAAATACGCACAAGGGATTACTCAAGTATAATCGCCTGGTGTTCGGAGTGGCATCCAGCCCTGCAAATTTTTCAAAGGACATTGGACAGTTTGTTGCAGGGAATCCTGCACGTAGCTGTGTATTTGGATGATATTTTGATCACAGGAGCTACAGAGGCAGAGCATGGTCCTGACCTAGAACGGGTGCTACAAAGGCTCTCAGATGCAGGGTTGAGGTTGAAACGCAGCAAGTGTGTGTTTATGGCACCAAGTGTAACCTGTAATCTGGGACTTGAAATCACAGCTGAGGGGCTCTGTCCAGTGGAGGACAAGGTGCTGGCTATCAAGGAGGCCCCTAGCCCCAAGAGTGTTACTGAACTTTGATCCTTCTTGGGGATGGTGAATTATTATGGCAAGTTTCTGCCTGACCTCTCAAAGGTATTAGCCCCGCTGTACAAGCTGTTGCACGCGGATACAAAGTGGCAGTGGGATAAAGAGCAGGAGGAGCAAAGCTGCTGGTGCATTATAATCCAGGCAAGGAGATCACCCTCTCATGTGACGCCTCACCTTATGGGGTGGGGGCAGTGCTCTCACATGTAATGGAGGACGGTTCAGAGAAGCCTATTACCTTTACTTCCCGTACACTGACATCTGTAAGAGGGCCTGGCCATTGTTTTCGCAATGAAACGTTTTCGCCAGTACCTCTATGGTCGTGTGTTCAAAATCTATACTGACCATAAGCCCCCGATAAGCCTGTTTGGTGAGAACAGATGCATCCCACCCTTAGCCTCAGCCAGGATACAGCGGTGGGCGCTTACTTTGTCAGCCTACCAGTATGCTATTGTGTATCAAGCAGGCAAGGATAATGCTAACGCTGATGTGCTGAGCCGCTTACCTTTGCCAGAGATGACTGCCACCTATGTGCCCCCAGCGACTGTGTTTACATTAGAGCGGTTGTCAGAAACACCTGTAAAGGCATCCCACATCAGACAGTGGACTGAGAGAGATCCAGTGTTGTCTACAGTTAAGACTTTCCTGCTGTAGAAAGCATAGAGCTGGGGCCTTATGCCAAACGGAAAACAGAACTGAGCCTGCAGGATGGTTGCATCTTTTGGGGGATAAGGGTTATTGTGCTGGCCCCTGGTCGTTCACGGATTGTGGAAGAACTATATGAGACGCATCCAGGTGTGTCAAGGATGAAAAGGCTTGCTAGGTCATATGTCTGGTGGCCAAACATGGACTTTGAGCTGGAAAACAAGGTTAAATCATGCTCAAAATGTCAGTGCCAGAGGCACATGTCGTCGCCAGCCCCGTTGCATCCATGGGAGTGGCCAGAGCGCCCCTGGTCTAGGGTACATTTGGACTTTGCGGGCCCTTTTATGGGACAGATGTTTCTGATCATGGTGGATGCGCATTCCAAATGGTTCGAGGCTCATATCATGAGCAACATCACAGCACATTCCACCACAGACAAACTCAGACAAGTGTTTGCAGTTCATGGGTTGCCAGACTCCATTGTCACAGATAATGGCTCGACGTTCACCAGTGAGTTGTTCAGTGAGTTCATGCAACAGAATGGCGGACATCCCATCCAAACAGCTCCTTTCCACCCCACCTCAAATGGTTTAGTTGAACAAGCAGTGCAGACAGTGAAGGAACGATTAAAGAGGATGTCAGGAGACTCTCTGGACGCAAGACTTTTACGTTTCCTGTTTAAATATCACCTCACGCCACAGACCACAACTGCACGCACACCAGTGGAGATGTTACTGGGGAGTAGACCAAAGTCCAGATTGGATCTGTTGCATCCAGACCTGAAAGCAAAAGTGGGAAGGAAGCAGGAAAAGCAGAAGGAGGGCCATGATCGACAGGCATGAGAAAGACAGCTCAGACAGGTGACCATGTCTACGTGAGAAATTTCAGCAGTAGTACAAATCAGCCCTGGCAACCTGGAGTGATACTGAGGCAGATTGTTCCTGGTTCTTTTGTTGTGGAGTTGGGGGATGGACGTGTGTTTCGCAGACATCAGGATCTTGTGCGCCTGCGTCATGATGCAGGTGCGGAAAAAGTCAGTGCCCATGACGTGCCCACGGGCAAAGAGTCAGTGGTGGATGCAGGTCTACCAGTGGCCACACCAGAGCCAACGGAGGAGGTGGCTGTGCCCTCTACAAAGGCTGAGCACGCACACATGGACACACAGGCCCCTCTGGTGACACCAACACCTGATCCACCCAAAGCACTTGGGTAAGGAGTACCTGTGGGATCACAACGCACTAGGAAACTGCCTGATAGACTGAGCATTTAGCTACACAGTTTCCCTTTTATTAAACAAAATGTTGAAATGCCATGTTACGTTCAAATGGGGACAGAAATAAACTGACCAATACCAATTTAGTACTTCATTCGATACCTTGCATAAAATGTCACCTGTTGAAGCCATAGTAGTTGATTGTTAGCCTAGTATTATTTTTACTGTTGTTATGGACAAGCAAGGTTATCTATCTTATTTTTTTCTTGTTTCAAAAAACTGTTACATAAAAGTATTGGGAAATTGTATCAGATCCTCCTCATCCTAATTAGGTCATCCTGACAGGTATTATTAGCCTATATGGCTAATTTTTTTTATATTTGAATGAGAGAGGAGGAGTGAAATAGTTTAGTTACAAAATGAGTTATGGCGAACGAATTTATAGTAATATTTTGATACATGTGTTGAAAGTAAACAACGAAAAATTATTTTGTTAACTTTGGATCAATAAACTGAATTGAAACCTCCTCAAAAAACGACATTCACAAGTATAAAACGAGTAAGGAGTCTGTTTAAATAACTCACTTAACTACACTAAAGACACAAACAGAGGAAAAGAGGCTGCACGCCCAGCCAGTCAAACCATCTACATCTAAAGCAGCCGCAGCTGCAGTCGGAGGCTCTGTCAGTTGAACGCTGCATTCTTTCTTTTGGTGTGTTGCTTGGCTGCAAGTAAAACCATACAAATAGTATTTTTTTCCCCATAATCTGGTTACAAAAAGTACTGGTTTGATTGGAGATATTTACATTCTACACATTCTCAATACTGGGCTGTTTTGGTCGATACCATAAAGGTATCGAGTAGCAATACCCATCCCTAGTCATTTCTGATGCTTTCAGACAGCGTGACAAAGCGTAGTTATTTGACGCTAAAGGTACCCTTCAGTTTCCATATAAAATGCCACAAAGGAGATCAACATGCATGCAGTAACTAACCCCTGTGATGGTTCGGGTAAGGGGCTTTGGGTCTGTCAATGCCATTCAGCATTCAGCCCTGGTTGATGTTTTCAGGTGTGCCCCCAACAGTCAAAGTTTTAAGTGCAAAACCTCAACAACTTCTTGATGGATTGGCATAAGGTTTGATACAGGCATCAGTGGTTCCCAAACAATTAATATGGATTTTGGCGATTGCCTAACCTCCAGTGCCATTATGAGGACATCATTTTATTTGAGCCGAGCTGAATTGTCTTAACAACTACTGGTATTTTCCCCCTAGCGTTATGTGGAATAGCCCACATTTTTCGAATTCATTTAGCACTATCATCAGATCAAAATTTTAATTTAATTAATGAAACTCCCATCAGCCTCAGCTATACTGTTGTGGCTAGTGTTAAATAACAAATGTTAGCATGCTAATATGCTAAACTAAGATGCTGCTGTGATCTGCTAAACATCAGCATTCTAATATTTACATTGTGAACATGTAAACATGCTGATGTCAGCATTTTGCTTAAAGCACTGCTGTGTCTCAGTAAAGACTCACAGAGTAACAAGCTTGGCTGTAGAGTTTTTGTTAATAGGGAGTCTACATTTTCTAATAAATGGGTGTATTCACACCTTTCACACCTTGTTTGGTTCAATTTAATCAAACTCAGGGTTTGTTTCCCCCTTTGGTGCAGATCTTTCGGGCAGGTGTGAATACAGCAATTGCACTTGTGTGCGGACTCAGCTGAAGTGGTCCTCTTGGTTCTGGTTCTCAACAAACGGTTCATTTAAGGTGTTAACATGGCCCAACCTCGATCTGACCCAATTGCAGAAAGCACTGCGCCTTTTTGGAGTCAACACGCTCTTGTGGTCTGTGCAGATTGCATCTTTAATTACACTGAACTACCTCATATGACAGACAAATCTGGAGACAAATTTGTGCCTAGGCAGAGTGTGACGGTCAGATTTTTTATTATGTAATTAGGGATGATGAAATGGCTAAAAATTAAATGAAATGAATTAGTGATTACACTACACATAGCTGTAGGCAGTAATGTTAGCAGTAATAATTTCTGATGTAATAATCTGTTGATCTGGTAGTATGAACACAGCCTCTCTCAAACTTTATACCTGATCCGTCTTCTGTGCAGTGCCACTGTCAGCATGCCATGGTATGCCATATGCCATAAGAGCATGCTCTTTCCGCCGGAGCTTAAATATAGTATAGTTTGGTTTTTGAATCGAAAGCTTCCTGTGTTTCCCTGCTCCACAATATCTGTCCATTGAATGGATGACCTTAGCACACATGGTTTTGTTTACAAATTCTGGTTCACTTGTAAAAAGTGCAGCGTGAAAGCGAACCGCGACCAAACAAATAATCAACAATGTATTTGGTCCGGACCAAAGCAAGTGAACTAACAGACATTCATGGGCTAAATGCTCTTTCCTCCAGTACTACCACTAAGGAGGACAATATCCTAGTGCTCATGGCTGGCAGATATTTTACCTACATTTTTTTCTAGCATGAACAGAACACTTGCCATCTGGTTCAAAGCAGTCACATATATAGTTCTCTAAATGAAGCTTACTTAGCCTCACAAAAGATTGATGTTGGATATTCAATTGCAGTGTTTTCCTGTAAAGCATAGGCTGTATAAAAAACAAGACTCAAGAATAACCACAATTATCTTTTTCTTCCTCATCAGTATGTCTACAGTACATTTTTAAACTGAAGCACTGACTTCATGGAGTATTATATCTCTATGGGAGGGGTAGGTGGTTGGTGCTGTGTGATGCATCCCCGTGTGTACACTTGAAGTGAAATTCACCTCTGTGTGGTGTGCCTGCCTGTGCAAGACACTGGTACACTAACAGCAAGGTCAGCTCTGGACAAATACAAGAACAACCTTCCTTCAGGCCAATCAATATGCTGCATCAATTAGGTGAGTGTGTGCTTCATTTTCAAGTTCTCTGAGCGCAGGTAAGGACAGTGACCCCTCTTACTAGGTAAATCAATGTTCATACTGTCTGTTTTCCACCCATCATCACATCTTCAGGGAATGTCGCAGTTCAATTTGTCCCCAGCTGCACCCCACACACTAGCTCTGGCTCTTTGGCAACCTGCGGGCAGAAGAACTCCCCAATAAGCTAACAGAAAGATTAATACAGTATTTACGCTCCTTTTAGTTCAGTTTTTGGTCTCCACCAATTCCTGGTAAAAAATTTGAACTGCTAGATGTTTGACTTTCTTTATGGGCTAATCAGTTAATTTGTCTGCTGTTTGGTGTTTTGGCAGATAAAGTGAGGTTATCAGAGTTTGTTTGCTGAAAAAAGGGGTTGATAAGGAAGAGCTGCAGAGTTTGATCAGTGGCAGGCCGTGGATTTTACATCTAGGCCTTCACTGCCATGCTCCCACACTTAAACTGCCTTCGAATAACCTCACCGATAACACTATGGCTATAGGCTATTTTCATTCAACATAACCACCCCATATTCACAGTGAAAGGAACTTTTATCGAGTGGAATAACGTGATTTATCAGAAGACGTACTGTATAAGAGTTCAAATACACAAATTGCACAGACATCAAGGAGTCCTTGACAAAGACGTGCCAGTATTTCGCTATTATAAGATCGATAGACAGACAGACAGACTTTGACTAAGCAGAGAAAATTTCTATCAAAATATATGCTTAAAAAGAGGAAGCCCAGTTCTAGCAATGATAAATAAAAATCAATAAAACTTACCAAAGCTGCTTCTTTCTTTAGAAATTGTTCAATGACACTGTTGTACAGTACATCGTTATGTTTCAGTTCCAATAAAAAGTCTCTCGCAATTGCCAAATGGGCCAATGCTGACAATTGATCCTGACCAGTCGTATTTTTTGAATAAGTTTTAATGCGTTTCAGGGCTGAAGGCAGTAGATACTGGGATAGTCACCACCAAACATCACAAGTTCCTGCATAGATCTTTCTGCTGAAGGAAAGTGAAGATGTCAGCAGGGCTTTTTCCTTCAAAACCAGTGATGGTAATAGCATACAATAGAGTGAGTTCTGCTTTAAGCAGGGTCAAATCGAAGAGAGTACCGTGGCTCAGTGTTAAACTGTAGAAGGCCTCATCAGGGAATTTTAGCTAGTATGTCTGAAGCTGCTGAGGGTCAAGGAGGGAGACAAACATGACTTTCTCGTATTGTTTAAATCGGTTCCATGAAATTTTGCTGTCCCCCTGTGATTGGCCTCTCTGTGTACTTGACTCACCTGTTTTGCACACAGTAGATTCAGTAACTGGACTCCGCGCCGCAGCTGACTGGCTTCCAACTGTACAGAGTGGACTGCAACACAGAACTCTCCGACAAAACAAAAGGTGGAGGTGTCTGTTTTTATATCAACAATGGCTGGTGTAGCGACATTACAGTGATTCAGCAGCACTGTTCTCCTAATCTGGAATTTCTTATCATTAATTGTAAACCATTACTCAGAATCAGAATCAGAAGAAGGAGAACCGTTACTCCCCCCGTGAGTTTGCTTCATTCACTCTGGTCGGTGTTTACATTCCGCCCCAGGCCAACGTTCAGGACGCACTGCGCATGCCGGCCGACCAGATACTGTGTGTGGAGCAGACAAACCCGGACTCCCTTGTTATTGTTCTCGGTGACTTTAACGGGGGAAATCTCAGCCAAGAACTCCCCAAATACAGACAGTTTATTAAGTGTTAACCAGAGAGGAACACTTCTACACCATGCGCTCCACTGGAACACTCTGATCATGTGATGGTCCATCTGATTCCTGCTTACAGGCAAAAACTAAAGCTCTGTAAACCTGTAGTGAGGACATCAAAGAAGTGGACTAGTGAAGCTATTCAGGATCTTCAGGCGTGTTTGGAATGCACTGACTGAGATGTTTTCAAGAACGCTACCAACAATCTGAATGAGTTTACAGAGGCTGTGACGTTCTACATCAGCTTCTGTGAGGACACATGACATGCACCAGGGTGAGTTCTAACAATGACAAACCCTGGTTTACAGCTAAACTCAGACAGGTAATGTTGTTGTTGTATTTAGGAGTGGTGACAGGGCCGGGTGCAGGGCGTTAAAGTACAGGTTTAGCAAGGAGGTGCGAGAAGCTAAACGACTCAGAGAGACTAAAGAACCAGTTCTCTGCAAACGACGTCACTTCTATCTGGAGGGGGTTTAGACAGATCACAAACTATAAACCCAAAGTCCCCCACTTCATAAACGATTCTTGCCTGGCAAATGAGCTGAACCAGTTCTACTGCCGCTTTGAGAGTCAATCGGACACCATCCCCCGTGACTCCTCCGCTCAGCTTCAGCCTCAGTCCACCACTTCTTCGCCCCCCTCCTCAGAGCTGGCCAGCTCCACCCCCTCCCCTCATCTCTCCATCACAGAGAGGGAAGTCATCAGTCTTTTCAGGAGGCCGAAACCCCTTAAAGCAATTGGGCCTGACTCTGTCTCCCCATCCACCCTGAAGCACTGTGCTGATCAGCTGTCTCCGGTGTTCACAGACATTCACTGCCATGTGCCAGCCTGCTTCAAAGCCTCCACCATCATCCCTGTCCCCAAGAAACCAAGGACCACAGGACTAAACGACTACAGACCTGTCGCCCTGACCTCTCGTGGATTTTAGAAAGAGCCCAGCCCCACCCTCCCCCATCATCCTGTGTGACTCCCCAGTCACCACTGTGAACTCCTTCCACCTCCTGGGCACCATCATCTCCCAGGACCTCAAGTGGGAACTGAACATCACCTCCATCATCAAAAAGGCCCAGCAGAGGATGTACTTCCTGCGGCAGCTTAAGAAGTTCAGCCTACCAAAGACAATGATGGTGCACTTCTACACCACCATCACTGAGTCTATCCTCACCTCCTCCATCACCATCTGGTACGCTGCTGCCACTGCCAGGGACAAGGGCAGGCTGCAGAGCATCATTCGCTCCGCAGAGAAGGTGATTGGCTGCAATCTTTCTTCTCTTCTGGACCTGTACGCCTCGAGGACTCTGAGGCGTGCAGTAAAGATTGCAGCTGACTCCTCCCACCCAAGACACAAACTGTTTCAGACTCTCCCCTCTGGCAGGAGGCTGCTGTCCATCAGAACCAAAACCTCTCACCACAAAAACAGCTTCTTCCCGTCTGCAGCTAGCCTCATTAACAAGGCCCGGGTCCCCCACTGACACTCCCCCCTTGCAAACGATACAAATGTCTCTGCACATATAAATACCATTTCATCTCGTGTCGGGCTCAGACCTGGCACGTTGCACATATTTGTTGTTGATTGTTGATCTTTGTTGTTGTATATTTTTATGTTTTCAGTTTATATACTTATATGTACACAATATTCTGTTCTGTTGCGTTACTTCTGCACGGCACAGACCCAGAATAATGCCCATGTACATATCTGCAACGTTGCTCTTCTATTCCATATTAATAGATTTCTACATTTATTTATGTCGACTGTATGTTTGTCTACGTGTAGCACCTTATCACCACAGCAAATTCCTCATATGTGTAAAACACTACTTGGCAATAAAGCTCATTCTTATTCTGATTCAAATCTTCCTCTCTCCTTCTCAATGGTGTCACAAAACTCATCTATTTTTGCCAAACTGAAAGCACCTCTGAATTCTCAAAAATCCCTTGAAAGGTGGAAAGCAAAAAACAAAAGTCAAAATCATTCATAAGTATGTATTGTATTCATTAACACAACACAGTGTCCTCGTCATACTCATCATGGTGTACTATTATGCTCAAATAGCTTCTATAGGGCACCTCTTTTCTCAAAGACAGTACTAGAACTATATTGCCACATTGTTGCCATATGAGGAAGACACCTCTGGCAAATGTTGTCAAGCAGCTGCGTGCACTTAGGGGATCTAGAAAAAAAATCCAGCTAGGCCATTGAGATGCCCATAGGAAGATCCTACAGTCACTACTAAATTTTGTGCATGGCAATGTATAAATAAAGCTATAGGAGCCCTCTCCTTAACTTTAGCCTGCATTCCATTTAGTTTTCCAGGAATCGGATAATGAGAGCAGCAATGTCATCACCCCGCATGCCACTTGTAACATCATCGTATGTGACAAACCTCTCCTTGACACCGGTGTCTGTTACATAATGTAGCATCAGTGCCAGCTGGGCTGGAATAATCAAACCATAACTGCGACAAAAGGTGCTTTTTTGATCTCTCTCTCCCATGACTTCAGCTATAGAACTAATTAGGTCATTTTGTATTTTGCCTGAAGTCCCATTAAAGACTTTGTTGGTGGAAAGGTAATAATGCAAGTCATGATTATGCTCGGCGAGAAAGGAAGTGAGTTCCATATAGTTACCCCTATTTGTCGACTCCTTGCTTTCATTGTGTCCCCTAAATGAGAGTTCTTGTTTACCCAGGAACATGATCAATTTACGCTTCGCTAAGCCACGCCCCAAATACACAAGCTGGCCAATCACAGCTGTATAGGACTCGCTCTAACTAAGGTCCAATACTTTCATGGCTGCGCTCTATTGATTCGTATGCAAGAGGCGTAATTTTCTAGCTTTTTTTTGCTGTATTTTTCTAAGATCGGGATGGGTGATAGCGCTGTAGAGAAGACAAACGCCTTTGGTGTGAGAGACCTGGGTTCAATTCCCACTGTGATGCATCCACCAATGTCTTCACCATTCACCAATGTGTCCCTGAGCAAGACACTTAACTCCTAGTTGCTCCAAAGGCGTGTGAAACGCTGTTCCTGGGGCAGAGAAGTTGAAAGGAGAAGTATAATTTAGTCCCTTTCCTGAACCTAAAACAAATCCAGTAGCTAACTTACTACTGAATGTAACGTTATAAAGCCCTACCGTTTTATTGCTTTTTAATGATTGTAATAATGAATAAAGACCTACCCAGCTTTACAGGAACAGTGTTGATCTTAATATTGTTGATCTTTGTCTCAATTGTCAGGTGATGCAGTGGTTCACTTTTACTCTGTGATCGGTAGGTTTTAGCTAAAACGCCACAATGTCCAAGTTCTCCCGCTTCAGCCATTTTATTAACTACTTGATGTTACAAGCAAGAAGTTAGTGCGAAATATACACTATACTTGCGGGCACGGGGTGTAAAAACTAAATATCATCGATTAAAGAAATATTTCAATCAACTGCATTGTACCATTTGCTTAAACAGCGAATAGGAATCTCTCGAAATTGTGCAGGCCTTCCCCTCGGCCTGAATGGTTTTCATTTGGAGGCAGCAAGGTGGGAAAATCTGATTGGATAAAACCCCTATCATGAGCTGCACTGTCTGGAAGCAGCACAACTGGGAGAGAGTTTGTGTAATGAAATTATATGATATGATATATTTAAATATGACAATTTTTATGCCAAGAGAGAAGGCTTTGCTGGCCCTGACAGCCTGCCACAGAGTCTGATGATAATTTTCAAGTAATTTTGGAAATAAAATTAGTTGTGGGTAGTAAGGTATAACCATAGTGAGAACTTGCCCGTTTAATATATTAACGCCAGTACAACAATGCTCATCTGAAAGCTAGATGCACATAAAGAAAGATACTCATCTTACTGATATAACTCAGTGCAAACTCCCAAAAAAGTGATGAAAACTGTCTGCTCCTCCATCAACATTAATTAGGGTCAACTCACTTCACTTTGAACCTTGATCATCTATTAATGACATACAGCTCATCCTTTCTCATGGCGGTCTCCTTTTTTACTGTATGCTAATTTAATGCAGCTATCCATGCATGAAGAGTTATGAAGCACAGGGGAGTATTGCCAAAAATAACATGGAGCTGCATTTTAGGACTCATATTTTAGGTTTCTTATTAGTCTTAAATGATGGCATGATTTGATATCACTGGAAGCCTGATGCTCTTGACTTTCTTTTTCTTCCTTTGATTCATGTCAGAGTTCTAGCTATATTAGATACACAGAGCCAATTAAAGTGCTATGGCACTGCTTCAAGTCTAAAATGTTACAAAATGATGGTCACTATTGTGACGGCCCCTGTGTGATCCAGCAAGGCCACTCTGTGGGAGTGATACCTCACTGTTGTTAACCATCTTTGTTCTGTTTGTTCTGTGATTGCTGATCGGGTGCACCTGGGACCTGTTAGCCAGTGGAAATAAAGCTCCACTTGGTCAAACTACATTCTCATCTCTGCAAGCCAGGTGGCAACCATGGCCTGATTGCTGCCACATATGCTGACTGCCACATCTTTGGGTTTATTTATGTTACAGAGACACACCTTGCATATGTTTAGTTCACTCTTTTGTTGAATAAATCACTTTTTGATCATTTACGCTGCCTCGTTCCCTGTTTTGTCAAGGCCCTTGAGCCAGGTTGTGACACTATAAAGCAAGGATTATGTTAAGCAAGGATTATACTTACGCGAGGGTCCATGTGACGAAGTTATCGTCTTCAGAGTGGGTACACGTAGGCTCTATGCGGACGTCCCTGTGTCTCCCTGTGCGGAGAACCGAGCGGTCATAAAAACTGATTATGATACCAGGGCAACAACCGATCTATTGTGCATGTGTGGAACAAGTCCACCAAGCTGACTCCAGAAAGTAGTACAAAAAGAAGTAATCTGCGTCCATGGTGTGTCTACAGTTGTCCGTGTACGCATCCGAGTATATTCAAGCCTTGACACTGGCTAAGGGGACCTATGAGCTTATTAACACAAATACATATTAGTCTACATTTTTAGCTGGTATGGCTCTATGAATGGCAACGTTAGTTTGTTGGGAGGTACACCACTATGGTCTGGACCCAATATCTCGTAAACTATTTAATGCATTTTATACAAATACTTCGGTGATTTCCTGACTTTTCCTCCAGCGCCACCAGCAGGTTGACATTTGAGTGAAATGTCTCAAGATATATTAAATGGATTGCTGGTTGGATGATTTGGTATGACACAATGAGGATAACTTTCTTTTTTTTAATCTTTATATTTACTCATTTGGCAGATGCTTCTTAGCAATGTTTTTTCCTCAGAAGCAAGACCTGATCACCGAAGCCCAAACTCCACTCTTAGTTCAGTTTCAGTGGTATAACCTGCTTAGCCCGCTGGCACCGTGACCCGACCCCAGATTAGTGGAAGATAATGGATGGATGAGAACTGCATTTGAAACATCCATCTTCCTTAAGTTCATTTGATACAGTCAAAGTTGGTATTGGAAACATGCAAACAGGAAGTATAGGAAGTGGGACAATGTGGAAATGGAGTTTTGATATTTGTAACCATATTTTCTGAATGCGTGTTTATTACTTCCAAAGGAAAGGGGAAGTATGGTAATTCCCCCCCCCCCCCCCCTTTTTGACATTTAAATTTGAATAAACATTCTTGGCTTTTCTTTTTCATGAAAGGAAGCATTGGCGAATAAATGTTTTTATCCTTAGAATATTGTCATAGCAGATAAGGTTATACAACTGTCACATTCATTACTGTATTACTTTAAAACTTTGTAATGTACAGAAGCTAACAAACCCACAATGATCCTAGCAACTCACGGAATAGACACACAACCAAGTTTAGTATAGAAGAAAAGGATTTCTGTATGCCTCATTGCACATAACCCAACCTTGAAATCACTTCTTTTGACTTCATGTGAAACAAAGAACCAACTGTGCACTGACATCACCATGGTTCATTATGCCCTTTTCACTCAGCACTTCAACTATGTAAATATGTTACTTTAAGAGATAAACCGAGAGTTGAAAATACTGCCCTTGAATCAGCCCTGTACTGTGTTGACGTTCTCTGTGTCTTTACACCTGAGATTTCTCTTTTTCAAGCAGGTCAGTCAACACAATAGAAAATAAAACTTTAATCGTTTTTTTCTCTGATATTCCACCCCTAGTCCTTCACCCTTGAATAAAAAAAGAAGGATTTTAACATGAGAAGGGAAGATTTGAAATCTCACTTAATTGAATGGTAGGGAATGTATTAAAGTTTACCTCTAGATTCCAGGTTAACATTAGGATTGACAGCAATTATAAGTGTAATCTAATCGAATTTCTGTTCTAAAAAGGTGACAAATTAAGGGCAAAGGGCTGCTTTTACAATATCAAGAATAATTCATTCACAATTAGTTTCACTTAATGAAGTAGTTCTTGCCATTAGAGTATCCTTAAGAGACCAAAACTTTTACAATCTAGAACCAAACAGGAAACATACATCAGATAGGCTTTAGAATATAAAAAGAACAGATGGCAATTCACTGAAGTAAATCTACATACTAGGCCTTTGTGTGATTATAATATCCTCCTGAAATAGATTTAGCTATTATCCTCTGAGGTGTAATTTCCATCGAAAACCAACTACTGCATTACTACCAACCCTGAAGCCAGAATCCAATTAATTGGATTTCATCCTCGTTTGACATTAACTGAGGCTCAGAAGCAAGACCTGATCACCAAAGCCCGAACTCCTCTCAGTACAGTGTCAATGCAATTAGTGCTGTGCCTTTCATTGTATTCAGTTAGACTCTAAATCTAAATATATATTTGGTATCCAGTAAATATTCTGTGGGACTGTCTCTATCATGAGGCCCACTGCTGTAAGCCCACTACTATGGTTGAGTTAAAGTTGGAGTGACCTCAAATATAAATATTAAATAAATAGTATTTAATTTTGTATACATTATTTTCATGAATAGTGATGCTCTGCACATGTAACATCATTATTATTCTAACACAGATGGTATATTTTTAAGGTGGAGGGGCCATTTTTATTAATATGTTCAAAGAAAAGTAATGTAGACAGGAGTAGTTAAAGTTGTTACATCATCGGCAAAGCAGATGGTCACACTGAGCCAGACACAGCATGCTACACAACACAAGAGCCACTTTGAATAACCAGTATTACCTTCCCTGCTAAGGTTTGCTTCTTGTCTAACTTAAAAAATAAACTTATTTCTGGTCCTGCACCCTAGTTTGTTGAAGGAGCAACAAAACAAACATTCACAGGAGAAGAGTGCACTGTTAGTGTCAGTTTGCAGGCTAGCTAGCACATTAGCTGCAGCACTTTAAACATTATGTAAACATACCTGCAAATGTCACTTGGGTCCGGTTGATGCTGGTGTGGTTTTTATTTTTTAATACCACTGTCAACATGCTGTCTGCCCATGACATGTACACCACAGTGCAAGTTTTTTTATTTAGTCTCTTCTTCCCTAGAGTATAACACAGAAACTGCCTGTGAGCTGATGTCAATCAAACACCAACATGCCCCTCCCGCCAACTGGTGCGAAAAGGAGTATTACTGGTATGTCCCCAAATACAGATTTCTTCCTTTTGATATTAAAAAAATCTATCAACAATACATTTAAAACACAATGACATTATTTTTTTCTACAAAAAAGAATGACTAAATGTGATTTCAGACTTGGAGGCAGTTTTTTGTGAGGTTATCTTATTTTAAAGAGAAATTGGGGCGGGGGGGCAGTAATAACGGGACATCATCCTTTAAAATTTTATGTATCTTCTGTTTTTAAACTATTGCCAATCCATCCATTGCCCAATATGTAATCCTAAAGCAATATTCAGCAAATGGGCCTGACATGACACAATAATATGTCAGGCTATTAGAAATGAGAAAGAAAACTGACACTGCACCCTTTCTGAACTCTGGCAGAGCATATCATATGCAACGACAAAAAGTTTTAATTTTATCAGAAGCCTTTAGTGTAAAATCCACTTTGATTTCTCTTCAACTTCTTATAGTTTTATGATTCCTAAGAGATTAAGCCATATCACTTTGAAGTCAGAGTAAT
The DNA here is from genome assembly GCF_021292245.1 of Micropterus dolomieu. Taxonomy (NCBI): domain Eukaryota; kingdom Metazoa; phylum Chordata; class Actinopteri; order Centrarchiformes; family Centrarchidae; genus Micropterus; species Micropterus dolomieu. The sequence continues at coordinate 20,963,512 of NC_060162.1, read as the reverse complement.
GTTAAGACCCTCTGATGTGGTTAAGACTTACCCTTCTTTACTTGGAGTACCCTTGATGCCCATTACAGCAAATTATCCTTTTAGATTCCTCACTACCATGAGGGCATTCTTAAAATCCCAGTTGTAACCTTATATTCAATATCTTTAAGTACACTTCATTGGTGTTGCTAGATCCTCTTTGCAAGGTCTCTCCTGTGAATTTGTTTACTTTGCCTGAAATGTTTTTATCCTCTATGGTAATAATATTTCTGTCCCCAATGTGCATAATATTTTTGCCCTCGATGTGCATAATGCATGGCAGTTTGAAACTTGAAAATAAACTACCTTTAAAAATAAGTATTTGCTATATCAGAGACAGTCTCAGGAATATTATGTGTGCAAGACACAAATAGCAACTCCTCCACCAGGTTTGTGCCGTCTGCAGTAGAGTTGGTAATATTCTATTAAAAGTAATCGAGGAATAAGACGGGGTCAAGCGTTGTTGTTCAGTAATTGCCATGAAACTGTATGTGATTCAGAATCTGCCAGGAGAAACTTAATTGCCTCAGTTTTCATGGCAAGTCTTGTGTTGAGTGTATATATGTATGTTAAGTATTTAAATTTGATGTGGATTTGATCTCTGATATATACCTTAATTTTGCTCATTTGATGCAAGTTAGATGGATATTACCTTCTGTGACAGGCTAATCTTGACTGTTGCTATTTGGTTGCAGATACATATGAGATGCTGTAAATTAGATGAAAACATGTGGATATGAGTACTGCTTGAAAACACATGCTGTTTTTAGAAGAGATACATATAGTTTGACTTTGTAAATACAAATGCACCACAAAAAAGTTCCATTTTGGAAAGTCCTTGTTGGAGTGAAAGGTTGTCTGATGTAGAACATTTTATTGAACAGTCAGTGTTCGGGACCTACCCTTGATGGTAGGTCCAAATATCAAGTGGGGATGATCATGATTGACAAGTGTAATGTATTTCAAGTACTTCAAATTGACAAGACTGCGATTTTTAGGTTCCTCAAGTGAGGAGAGTTATTAACAAGTCCTTAACAAAGGTAAATGGACTGGGGTGGATGTGGAAAGAAGAAATTGTGAATTGAACGCAGTCCTGCTAACCATGGGGGGGGATCATATTTAACGTTATCCTAACATTACATAATTTGCAAGCTAGCTTGCTTGTTCACAAGGCATTTGAGTTGGCAAAGTAACATTGTTATATTGTTAGTGTGTTGCAGATTGTTAAATGTGACATTTTCATAGTGTTCATAGTATTAATTATTATTGCAGCCAAACCCGTAAAAATAATGACAGGATGAAATCATGGCAGGAAAACAAAAGTGTGTGCTCACGCCGCAGAAATAATTTTACCTAGAAACTTACCAATAGGGGGTGTGTGTGTGTGTGTGTGTGTGTGTGTGTGTGTGTGTGTTTTGACACTGTGTAGTCAGTAACCAGTGGTGGAAGAAGTACTGACATATTCTACTTATGTAAGAGTAGCAATACTTCAATGTAAAGATACTCCATTACTCCATTATATACTCCAAATAAAAGTCCTGCATTGCCAGGAAATGTACATAAGAGTATCAAACATACTTATTTTGCGAACTGTCCCAATTTTGATATTTTTCATAAATTACTGGAATTTTCATACTTATTTATGTATATGAAATAATGAACAATACAATAATGTACAATTTTTCTCTCTAAAATATAGTGGAGTATAAGTACAAAATAGCATATACTGAAAACTCTTGAGCAAGTCCAAGTACCTCAAAATTGTACTAAAGTACAGTACTTGAGTAAATGTACTGAGTTACTTTCCACCAGGCGTTCAGCCTGATCTATCTTTTTGTTAAAGGAGATCTTCTCAAGAATGTAGGATTGTATGGTTGAATAACTTGATGATTTCCATCGATCAAGTGGTAGACATAGGGTGTAATTGTTTTTGATAATTCAACCTCAGCCATAACATTTTATTTATGTTGTTTATTTTATATTGAAATTCCCACTTCCTTCTCTTGCCGCTCATCCTCTGCTATGTTTCTAATGGTACAGAAGACACTGATGTAAATTGAACTATGATTGCTGTTGTTCAGCTGGTTGTCTCCTGTTGTGCTTTCACATAACGAAAGAAACAGGAAAATGCTGACAAGCTGTCCTATAGCAGGTTGTAAAATAAATAAACATACAAAACATCTGATTTGATGCATACAAGACAGGCCTACTTAAATATTCACTGGTGTGGTATTAGCTAAATAATGCTGCTGACAGTCATTACAGATGAATAGCTAGCTTGAATGGGAGGCTGCCGGTGTTATGTTACAGTCATACAGTAGCAGCTGATAGACTGTTGTCTCCAACTAAAACTCACTTTAGCCTAGCCTCAAACAGTTTGTGTGTGTTTGTCATTGATCCACTTGGACAGGTAAAGACTGAAGGGGCATGATGGCTGACCAGTCACCCTTAATTTATTTAGGTATCGCAAACTCTCAGGTTCAGACAAGGTCGCAAAATAACTATAAGCCATGTCTATAAACATTTGGGTGACACAAAATGAATGCATACAAATTTGTCAAAACTGTAATACAAACACACCTCAGAGTCCACTGACATCTATTGGAACTTCGGTTTTCCATCCCTCAAAAAGGGGGCACGACCATGACGTTTAGGTGGTTTCAGTGTGATACAGCAATAGCAGTTACTGCAACATTTGTTTAGTGATTCACACAGAGAGTGTGGCAATGTAATTTTACAGTCCTTGATAATGCTAGCTAAACGTAATAACTCACAGATTTGCATGAATTATTTCAGAAACTAAATAATTATGTACCACTATGCGGCACCATTTTTACCACTTGTACTATGTCCATTCTGCAAGTGAAGAGCTTAAATCCACCTGATAATACTGTTCTGTGACCCTAGCCCTGTAATGGTCAATTTCCCATACCAGAGCAGGCAACCTAGAGGACGCAATGATATTTTTTTGACTTTACTTTACAAAACAGCCTATGACCACTTTGTTATTAAGAGTTACATTATAATGCATTAAAAATGTATTGTGATGAATTAAATAAAATAAACACAATGGTTATAAAGCATTGTGAATTGCTTATAACGACACTTATTTTTTAACAGATTATAAGTATGTTTACAATGCCTCATAAACCATTCTTCTAATGCAACAAAATCAACAAAGGACTAAATCTTGAACCTCTAAATTAAATGAGTTGCTCCAAAAAGACAGAAGCTGTTCTACCTTCCTACATACCTTCCCTTAACTAAGTATTTACCATGGGATGTTTTTCTACATGTTAGTCTGCATTCTGTACAGACAATTTGTTAAATAGCAAACGTGCGTTTATAAAATAAGTTTCTGTATGTTTATTGTAAATGTAGCAGCTTTAGTGACTTTTAGTAAATATTTATCTGGCTGTTTCTTACATTTTATTCTACATTTTTATGTTTTATTATATGCAAATATATATAAATTTAACTTTTGGTTTAGGAGAAACAGTTATCGTAGCCCTTTGGACCCAGTTCCATGACATTGTTGTCCTTTTTGTGCATACTTGTATTGATATTCTGTACACTATAATTATGTCATGTTGACTGCAGTGACTTACATACTTCTGGACACTTTTGCCAAGGCTACTTCTATTTGCACTATTTGCTTTTTATGCTAATTGTCATTCCAAGCAGTGAGCCTCTCCTGACTACCACCAATTCCCTGCAGACATTTGAACTGTTAATGAGATCTTATGGACAGATGGACCATCACCGTGAGGGCAGCTACCGTGTCCTCTCTGACTCAGCGGTGTGGGAATAGAGGTGGGACCAGACACATTTCGACCAAGGCGTACTTGAATTCCCATACTTTCTATCAGATTATCCTCATGGTGGAATGGGCAGGGAGGTTTTACTCCACAACAGAACAAAGTGGATGGAGAGTTTTCAAAGACTGCAATTATAAGGACCTGGAAAACTTTTAACTTTGATTAATCTCATTTCACTGCCAGAGAATAATACAGTAAATATCATTTATCCTTTGATAACTGAGTTAATTCATTGAATTCTGCCCACTAAGGCACAGACAAACACCAAAACAACTACATAAAATGTAGTTTTTATGTAGAATGTAGCACATACAGTGGAAAGAAAAAGTCTACACACCCCTGTTAAAATGCCAGATTTAAAATGAGACAGATGTCAGAACTTTTTCTACCTTTAGTGTGACCTATAATGTGAACAATTCAATTGAAAAACAAACTGAAATCCTCCGAGGGGGGAAAACTGAAAAATACAAACCTTACAATAACCTGGTTGCATAAGTGTGCACACCCTTAAACTAATACTTTTGTTGAAGCACCTTTAGATTTTATTACAGCACGCAGTCTTTTTGAGTAGGAGTCTATTAGCATGGCACATCTTGACGTGGCAATATTTACCCACTCTTCTTTGCAAAAGTGCTCCAAATCTGTCAGATTGTGAGGACATCACCTGTGCACAGCCCTCTTCAGATCACCCCACAGATGTTCAATTGGACTCAGGTCTGGGCTCCAAAATGTTAATCTTCTTCTGGTGAACCCATGCTTTTGTGGATTTGGATGTGTGCTTTGGGTCACTGTCGTGCTGAAAGGTGACCTTCCTCTTCATCTTCAGCATTCTAACGGACACCTGCTTTTGGGGGATTTGATGTTTGTTTTAGCAAACTACAACCGTGCTTGGATGTTTTTCTTTGTTTCTTTCTTTCTTCCGTCTTGCCACCCTACCCCATAGCCCATTCATATGAAGAATACAGGAGATAGTTGTCACACACCCCACACAGCCATGTGGACTGATATGTTTCAAAAATGAGATCCCTCAGATGCTTTGGAAGGTCTCTGTTGACCATGGCTTGCACTCTGAGACGCAACTAAGAAAATGTCAGGAAAATCCTACTAGAATTACTGAACTTTATTTGTGATGAATCAGAGTCACTTTAAATGATGGCAGGTGTGTAATGACTTCTAGTTATCATGAATTTGAATGTGATTGGCTAATTTTGAACACAGCCGCATCCCCAGTTATAAGAGGGTGTGCACACTTATGCAACCAGGTTATTGTAAGGTTTTTATTTTTAATTTTTTTCCCCCTCAAAGATTTCAATTTGTTTTTCAATTGAATTGTTCACATTATAGGTGACCTATATGACCTATTAAAGGTGGAAAAAGTTATGACATGATTTATCTTTGTCTCATTATTTTACATCACAAGAACCTGGCATTTTAACAGGGGTGTGTAGACTTTCCACTGTACTATATAAAAGGAGCAATGTAAGATATGGCCAGAATTGAACAGAATGTGTTGGTGAGATATCTACTGAAGTTAGCATGCTAACCAGCTATCCCCGGCCCGTCCTGTCTTCTAATACCACTTTGTACCTCCAGTAGGCGATAATTCGATAGTATAACTCAGGCCTCACCCCATAGTTTCAGCTGGGAGATGTTTACGAGCAGCAAGTTCGCTACATTACACAAGCTCTCTTAACTTTTTTGTCTATAAAATAAACAAATTAAACTCACAAAATGCCAAGAAATAAAATATTCTTGACCACATTTCTTAATAAATAGAAAAATGCAACTGTACACATTCTTAATTCTACTTTCTGTCTTTTACCCAACTAAGACTAACTTAATTGCCTTGTTTACTTATTGTAAAACACACTTCACTCAAACGTAACAGAAATTAAAGAAATCTCACCAAAACAGTCACTGTTCCAACATGACAGACCTCCTCCTCACTCCACTCCCGCTTGATGCCTCTCCTTCCCGCGCTTGAACCTGCCATTTCTTTGTCATCCCATGAGTCAGAATCTTGGTCTCTGTAAATCACCTCAGTACTGTATTCCCTCTAATCAAACTGGCCTCCAGTGGATTCGGGTGCCCATTTTGCATCGCTCCCCGCCTGCATTCTCTGCTGGGACTCCATCGCCCCATCACACTTGTATTGTGTAGATGAGGTATTAACATAAGCTGTGTAATTCATGCTTCAAATTCCCTGGCTCATTCACAGCTGTGCAGGTGAACGGCTTGGCCATTATAATTCTGCTGATACACTCATGTCAATTCAATGTGCTATTTTGCTACGATTTGATGTGTATGTATTTTAATTAAAGGGGAATTATTTCTCCCAGCAGAATCATTGTGGCTGCTTGGATTATTTACTAAAATATCAAAGCATCCCTCACCAACCTCACTGTAAACCATGTGCTAGAAATGGCAATACCTTGAAGTATCTCAGACTGAAGACTTGTTTTCACAAGTGTATTTAACTGCACAAAACTGCACTTTACGGTTTCGGTTAGAAATGTACTTATTTTAAACATGTAAACATACTTAATCCTTATTTTCACTATTAAAAAAACACACACAAAGGCAGTGAAATAAAGCTGTTTTACCAGAGTGTCTTCATCATGGCACTAAACTCTGGAGACAGACAGTAGAGACAGTATGTATCATGGCAACACGCTCTGTCAGTTCTCCTCCTTGTTCACAAGGCTGTCTTGGGATTTACACAGTCCGAGTCCATCCTTAATGAGAGCTGTAATCATCCCATGCACTGGACCACACAATCCAGCTAACGAATACGACTGTAAGAGAAAGAAACCAAACACACTTCCCCATCCATTCCTCTGGGGTTACGTGCTACAGACTTAATCGCAGAATTTAGTCAGACCAATTATTTTACTTTCCACCATAATTCATCCTATAGAATCTTATAAACATTTACTACACTGAATGGCAATGCCCACGGTTGTTCTCTTGAAAGTAGCACAGAAGAAAATCCATCACCAAGAAAACAGTTCAACCCAAAATGTGTGGTCCCATGTATGACTCACTTGACACGTGTGCTACCATTGTATAAATGTTCCTGATGCAGCATTTCTCATGAATAATTGATCCCCAAGTACCTAAAATCTCCAGAAACTCTGTGGTTATCTTGTCAAAACAACTATTGGCGGTAAAGGGAATGGTAACTCGGTTCAAGTCCTCATATCTAAATAACAATTGTTTTTGTGACAGGTACTTTTATTGCAACCCAAATGACACACAAAAATATCACATGAGCATTTTCTGATCTGGCACTCTTATGGTTAGCTCTGGCTAGGTCATGACAGCTTGTCTGAAAAGTGTTTGTAACTAAAAGGGGACCTATTATGCTCATCCGTATTCTCTGTTATGTCTATAATGTTAAAATGTCAGATATTAATGTTAAACGTGGCTAAAGCTATTTAAAAGAAATCCCTGTAAGCCACAACCTCAGATTTCCCACTGTTTGAATGCTCAGGATTTTCAGCAGCGGGACCGCACATCAATCGCGTCACTCCCGGCATTTCCATAAATACCCACACAACCCATCTCCTCTTCTTCGCTCTAACATTCTGCACCTCTGCCGCCCACCCCTTTCTGTCTGATATCATCTTTCTCCTCCATAGGGTTATAGGGGTGTTATGGCGGATTTCCCTAACGCAGCTTCAAACGCTTTCAAATGCCTATTCAGCAATTGCAAGCCTCATACATCTTTCTGTTTCGATCATCCAGAAATCATATCTGTTGATTGTGTGGTCCTTGCTTGTGAAATGTCCTCCTGAAACCTGGAAGAACAAAGGTTTTTATATTTCTTTTACATAATTCCAGTATTTGAGATATAAGCCTGTAATTTTTTTCATTTATATTTTTGTCCTTATGGGGGACATCAGGTCTCTTTTGACATAAAAAATACATTATTTATTTATTTATTTATTAGTTTATTTGACAGGGATAGTGTGCATTAATAAACACTGCTGCAAATGCACCAGAATTAGCCAAAAGGCTATTTTTCATCCGTTGTCCCTGGACAGATATTAAAATTGTCTACCTAAAAAAACAATAATAAGAAGTACAGTGAACAATACAAATATAAAAGAGCAGTAAAACAGATATAACTCTTCAAATCCTGTTGATAAATACAGTGTACAAGTTTGCTAGAATACAGACATTAAGTAAAATTATTATTATATAAGCCATAAATTTGTTAAGAAAATCTCATTTGCTAACCATTTATTTTACCGTTAATTTAAAACAATATAAAACACATATAAAACACATTTCAAAACACATTTCATCATGGGAAAGTCATAATTAATTTTAATAAACTTTTTTTTAAACTAAAGAATATATTACTAACTTTAAAAATGTTTTGCTCAATGGGCGAATATCTGAAACTTGGTCAGTACACGTATAATGCATGACACATTAGGAAGCAATTCTTGGTCTTTGAGACAAAAAGAAGCACTTCACAAATGTCTTCCTGTTGCATCCTTCTCTCCTGTACCTTAATATAATGATTAATACCTAAAATATGGAAAATGGCTGGACTTAAAATTAACATACACCTATAAAATCTTAGAAAATAATATAGGCTTTTCAAGCCTTTTCATAATTCAAACATGAAATGTGTATAAATTTGATCATTTTCCTCTCTTAGAAACTTTTATTCTGTTGGCCACACCCCTATTTGTTGACATCACTAGTCTACTCTTTACAGTACATTAGGACTCAAACAGACTGCATGCATGGTGTTTGAAATAGTACCCTCAGTGCCATGTCCCCGACAGAGGACAAAAATGAATTGCCAGGTCTTAGGAGGGTAATTTGCTAAAGAGGCAGCAGCATCTACAGCTTGTTTCAGACAGAGGCTGAAATTAATAATTTTTTTTAAACTTTGAATCATGCAAAGCTACCATACCAGAGTCACAGAACTAGAATATAGGGCTGAACGGCAGTATAATAGGTCCCCATTTATTTACATCAATGCCATCATTCTCATGTTGAGGGCAGGTGAGACACTGTCAAAAGTTGGATTTATTATTACCAGATTAAACTTCCATGTTAAGAGTGACAAACACAATGGTGTATGTTATGTCTAGTAATCAAACATTCAATTTAATAAAACACAAACACACCTTGATCATATTGAGTTTCTTGCATTTCACTGCTCAATGCTCTACATTTCTCTCTCTTCAGAGGTACTTCCAAACGAACATTCCAGAATTGTATTTTTTTTTTTTCTTTACCAAAACAAACTTCAGGAGAAAGTGTGACCGAGTTGCACAATTATCATTACTTCTGTGGGTGTAACAACAGCTTTCATGTGTGCCTCCTTTGTGCGCTGTTTGCAGGCCCACCATGAAACTGATTGCGCCACAGGCCCCTCATACTGTGCTATTTTCTAATCTTCTCAAACCTAAAATAGAAAAACACAATAGCAGAAATGGCTGACAATCACTGGGATGCTTAGGGGACAACTGGAGTTGTTTCCTCGCTGTCAGAAAAAAACAAACCGCTACAATGGTGGCCTTGGCCATCTCAGTGTAAAGCTTTTCTTTAATGAGAATGAAAATGCTGCCCGTTCAATTGCAACAGATTAAAAGCAGGGTTATAAATAACAGCACCTTATCTTTCCTTCTCTCTTTTATGACAGAGTTATCTTTTTTTTCTGTTTCACCAGCTGCAGGTTGGTTTTCCCTTCAGCCTTCATCTTTCTCTGTCCGCCTCAGCTTCTTGTTTAATTAGCTGGAAAAGTCAGCATGAGGCGTGGAGCTCATGAAATAAAGCCCTCTTGCTTCCATAGAAGGTGGTTTGAATTATTTCATTTACCCAGATAGCCGGAGCCACCACTTCCACTTCCAAGAGAAATAAGTCATAATATAGTAAGCTCAGTCAATGTGTACTGTGAGAGATGCCTGGGAGTACTCATATTTACAGTACAGATCGCACTACTGCTGCCCATCCAACTCTAGTTTAGCATATTTTTATACTTGTTTTATACCGAATTTCATTGTACATTGCAACTCGTTCTCTGTGTACATACTGTACAACTCTGAGTTACATGGTGTAAAGTTTTCCCTTTAGATCTCTATATCCTGAGTCCTTTGGGATAGTTATCTTTTCTGCTCTACAATAATTTGTTGGACAAATGATTTCAGGTCACAGGATAGCTACTTTATCTAAATTAATTACTGTTGTCAGCTGTTGGCGTTACAGTGTGAAGTAAGTAATGCAGCTGGTCAAGGGGAAGATTTCTGTTTGTGTGCGCCAGGCAGCTTCCCACCGTTATCTGCCTGAGTGGTTTCCAAAATGTAATAAGTGTATGAGGAGTTAGGGTTGCTATGTGCCTCTCGCTTTGTGCTGGTTGTCGGGCTTTTCTCCATTGTGTAGCTTTCTTCTGGCAGTTCAGCTCACTGGACCTTGACAGCATTTCATTAGACGGGAGGTCCTAAGGGTTCTCAAGGAGAAGAAGCTTTTCTTCTTCCACAGGCGCACTCACTGCTGCTGCTCTGCTTTGGCCTGCAAAGACATCTGCTAACAGAACTGTTAATGAGATATGATGGACCTTGTGCTCAGCAGTGAGTCAAAAACCTAATGTATTGTTTTCATTTTTCTTTGAAACCACCTATGTCAGATGCCGGATTATATGAGAAGGAAATTCATCTCTTCTCTCTCTTCAAGGCTGTGTGTCCTGGAATGCTTATATGGTACAGTATACTGTACTACATTATTCTCTAAATATAAAAGAGCATAAACTAACTTTTCGGCTGAACTTGACCTTTATTGTATCGCCTTGCTGACTCCACTTTGTCTCCCCAAACCAGTATGGATATGGTTATACAAGTACTCACTGTATTGATTGGATAAGATAAACAGTACTTGTATACATGGCTTGGTATTTTTCTAGTTCGGTCAGTTGTTTTTCCCCAACTGCAATACTGTCCAATGTGACCAACAGTTATCCAACTTTCAACCATCTCCATAGTATTGTTAAATGTTCTCTAGTATTAATAGTTTATGCAAGTGAATGTGCAAAATGTGCATTTGTTTTCAGCATCTTGACCCTGTAGACCAAACGCCTAATCCTGGCATTGGACTATGGGACCACAAAGATCCAGTGATGCCATCAAAAATATCCATAATAATTAGGTGAGGTGCAAATTGCAGTGGAGATAACGAACACAATCATTTCAAGTTTAAAACAAAATGTAAATCAAAATATCTTAACAGCATTTGAAATAACATTTTGTGAATCTCTTTAACTCAAAATGATGCAGAGTTGTTACTGTGCTGACTTTATGGCACAGGGGCAGATTACAGGGACTAGCGGTGCTTTAGCCGCTAAAGACAGCACAGGGGAGGGGAGAAAGACATTGTCTCATCCTGATTCGTTTGAGCAATCACTGCATCTCCCTGCTGAGATAACTGAATCATTTTGCCAGATGATGTTTGAGATTGGGCCTGTGAAATGCATGGAAGGCCTAGAAACCACAATAATAAAAACTATATATATTTGATTTTCTCAAAATACTATTCTCATTCATTAGCCAGTGGGGAATGAGTGTAGCATGACTGGTTAATGTAATTAAACAAACAAGGTGTTTTGCTTTGCCTGCAAACTAGTCAAATTTATAAAGCATAATTGCTTGGTTAGGCAATATGATAATTGGCAATCCATTTTAGGGTCTTAATATAAAATGGAAAACTGAGAATAGTAACAGTGACTTTGCCTGAAGTGAAGAGGAAGATAAATAGCGAGTGGGGAAATGGAAAGGACTACTGGAAATCACTTTTAACTGGTGTGGACATGGTGCTGCACTCAGCAGAAATACTGGACCTCCACAGACATCTATTATGCTGATCAAGTCTTTCCCAGACCTCTCTATTGACAAGTGTGCAGATTTTATGCAAAAATGACAAAGGCAAACATTCCTTAATGGAATTGACATTTTTATGAAAGTCTGAAAGTCAGTGTAAGAAAGTATTGTTCAATATATATTGTTCAATATCACTTTTGAGGCTGAACTTGAGATAATTAATTCAAATTTTAGACACATTTTGGAGATGGAGATTCATTAAAGCAATGTGCAGTGTTGTTTTAAGAGTACTAGATTGTGCTAAATTTAATGAAATACATTCATTAAATTATCTCACACTGTTCGAATACAGCAGTTATAAATGGTGATTTCTTCATCAATGCCAGCAAAGGAAAACTAAAGCCATGAAGCCAGCCAAGAGCTGCTGCATGAGGTACTATGTAAATGCTAAGTGTTGCAAGCAGGGTCTGAAATTAACTTTTTTCACTGCCTTCCACTCAGGAATTTTATGCCCCTTTTGGCCACTTTTGTGGCGCTAAATGAAGGAATAACATTCAGCACATTTATAATATAACGTTAATAATATCATTCAATGTTCAATATGTATGTTAATGTTTGCATGCACAAAGGACTCGTCTTATACCTCACTCGACACACAGGTATTTCAATTGAAGATGCACAATCAAAATATATTATGTCAGCCATGATGAGAAGGAAGCACATTAGAAAGGGACAGAGTAATAGATTGCTTGATGAGCACTGAAGAAGTATGAAGGTATTTTTGTGTATTTTTAATGCAAGCAAAAAAAATGTTTTGAGTGTATATTAAGTTTGTAATTAAAAATAAACAGGCCTTTTTTTGTGTCACAAAAAGTTTTAATTGCTAATTTGTCCTTTAATTGCAAGTTAAAGTTTTCCTTGTGAGTCAGAAAGTTTTGCAAGTTAATAAGTTTTGCAAGTTAAAAATTTTTTCTTGCAAGTCAGAAAGTTTGCAGGTTCAACCATTTTGCAGGTTGAAAAGTTTTGCGAGTCAAAAAAGTGTGTAAATAAGAGATTCTATTGGTCGTTTGACTGACCAATCATGGGTTTGCATCGAACGCATGTCGCTGTCTCCTTTTTTAGAATGACATGTATAACAGTTAGCTAACGTTAGGCTAAGGTTAGCTACTGATGTTTAAAACACATTGTACATGATATCCAGCTAAACTAGTTTTTTGTGACTGTGGTAACTGAAGTTTATGGTCACACAGCATACACTGTAATGGACTTTAGACCGCTAATGTTATATTGGAAATATAGACTGTTATCTAGATATTTTGAAGTGATGCTGCCTTGTTATGTTTTCTCCTGTAACGTTAGATGTCTCTTGGTCTGGCTGGCTTCTTCCCTTCATTTCCCCTCCTTGCAAAGAGGTGCACCATCAGATGTCCTCATCATCCACTGTGGAGACAATAAAGTGTTTATTTTGAAGCAGATCTAGGCTACGTAAAATTTTAATACAGTTATGAAAATTAATATTTCCGGGAATATTAATTTATACCTCGAAATTAGGAGCTTTAGCTTTAGGTCCTTGAGTATAGCCTGAGAATTACACGGATTTCTGGTAATTCATTAGTTGTTACTGGTTTAGTTATTCTGAAATCGTAAACTCTAGTCAATCAGTCAATCTCAAATCTGAGGGTGAGTTCTATGTATAGGGACTCTAGATTCTTAATAACACACACACACAACATCACTGTGCTAAAGGTGAATTTATTAACTAACAAAAGAGAGTACAATAGTGGGTAAATGTGGTAATATTACAGGGACAACAGTCAATATGACAACCAGGAGGTACTAAAACAGGGTAGCCTATGTAAGGCTCGATTGAATTTCAGTTTATATTGTAGAGGGAGAGAATTCTACGAGTATGAGGGAACGAATGACCGAAATTAGGTTGCAGATTTAGTTTGACTAATCTAGGGGTTTATTAACTGTGGATGGAGCCAACTAGAGAACACCAACGAGTCACAGAGTGTGGTTTGTTTTGCCCTACCGTTGCCACAGGTCGTGTAGCAAGGCTCGACTGCCGGTTGGCTTGTGGAGTTGGTTCTGGCCCGACCCCAGTGGCGTTTTCGAGTTGAGTTCGAAACCGGTGGATTTGTTCCGGAGTCCTTTGTGGGAAGCGCTTGCAGCAACGGGCCGTCAGCCAAGGCTTTTACTCTGATCTCAGTTCGTTTGGTGTCGCTATAGCGGAACCCACTCCGGGTTCTGTCGTCAGAGCCATGGTTTCATTCATTCAAGGCCATAAATGAAGGCTTCTGAGTTTCTGGTCCAAAGTTGTTCAAAACGATCGGATGAGGCTGCAACAACAAAATCAAATAAACTCACACAATCGCCGTAGGTTCGCGAGGCCTCGGGAATATAGGCTATTTAATGTTGCTGAGATTAAACAGGTCTGGGGAAAGTTTCACCCAGGCAGCTCCAAACAAAAATCAAAAATGAAATCTCCCGCTAAGAAAATTTGGATTCAGGGTCGTAGCTTTCTCAGCTCGTCTGAAGGAAATTTAAGTACGAAACGGGAAAAAAATCGGAATTTCAAAAAGTAAAGGAAGTTAAGAGCGCATATACGTTTAGTTTAGAGAGAGAGAGTTTTTTTTTAGAAGAGAAGAGAGAAGAGACAAAGACAACAAGGCCCTTTTATTTGACTTCATTAGGTAGCCTAGTGGTGAAGTCAATTTGGGAGTGGGTCTCAGGGGAAGTCACCCCAAAGGTGTTAACTTTTTGGGATAAAGAAATATACGTTGCGCGTATTTCCCTTTAATCTCTCTCTCCACAATATCGACATTTGGAAAAATACTCAGTTCTAAACATTCGGATAAAGACAATTAAAACGAGGCTAAACACTATGGAAAAAGGTTATAATGGTTATATAAAACGTAACAAAGCTTAATTAAAGCTCGTTGGTGGTTACCGGTTTTAACTCAAGAGACAATTTAGATGTAAGCGCGGCAGCAAAATTTCGTATATGCAATTACACGGTGATAGGTAGGCCTATTTAGCGATCACTGTCAATGTAAGCCGAGTTTTAAACACTTGCGTGTTATATCTTTCCTGTCCCCTTGGTGGCGCTCGGGTCACACGAGAAAACAGAAGACATTCCACTTGTGAGATTTACCACTTTAACTGAGAGGCTGGTGATACACACAGGCGATATTTTAGTAGGAAATTGTATATGAAACATTTAACTAAAGCATTAGTTAATACTGAACAGACAGTGATTATTAGGGAGTAACAGGGATGAATCAAGACAAAACAGAAAGAGGTTAGGGAAGTCTTCAAGATTACTTTCTTATAGGTCTGCTAGTTTTCAAACATCACTGAAAGGATAACAACGGGGTCATTACTTACTAAACTCAGAGGCAAACGCCATTGCTCACTTAGCAAGGTTATTATTTAAACAGAACAAACACAGTTATAATGGAACCTTGCTTGGTTCGAGAAACAGGGGTTGTTATGGTCTCTTTTCTTTGCATTCCTGGCTTATCGCATCGGCTATTAGAGAACGAAATGGTGGTTTATGGCTCAGCCGTTCTGTGGAGAGAAAAGAGTCAGGTTGAGGCCGGAGGTGACCTGCGGGAGGGAGAAAGGGGTCAGATAGCCCCTTTTCCTGTCCTGTTGATTGTCTTTAGTGACAACTTTACGGCTAGAAAGGTTCACTAAGGCTCTTTGAATACACAATCCTTAAGTGATGCATTGTCTGATTGAGTCTCTGCCGGTCCTTACCAAACACCAGGCGATGTCTCTGGTTTTTACATGTGAAAAGGTCAACTCTCGGGGAGGAAAACTTCCCTCCCTCTTTTGACACCATCTGACCTTCTTTGAAGTGCGTCTGGTAGAGTTCACAACATAGCTACTTTTGAAATTTCTTTTGATATGGAAAACACTTTGCCCCTATGTAGGGTCTTCACTAGACAAACACACACTATTTTCTGCCTTGATGGGTGTTGTGTATATATAATAGTGAACTGAGCTGCATGCAAACTCTTAACTGTGGACAGTGAGCACCTAAATTGTCAGAGGAACAGAAGGCAGCGAACACTACACCGGCTGTAAGGGCCCTCGCAGGGCAAAAGGTCGACACACAGACGGTAAACAAAGCGCATCAGAATGGCTGCCCCCATTATTATTTCAGGCCATCCACACATGTCCACATCATGTGTTTCAACATAAATGCATTTTTTTTCTTTTTCTCTGTCCTCACTGCATCTTCAAGACCTTATTGTAAAATCGATATAGCTATATATTGCAATACTTTTTCCACAATACTGTATCGATGTTCCAGCCCATCATATCACTACATAAAAAAACAAAAACAAAACAACGCTTTGACGGTTAGCTCAATGCTAACATAAAAATCTCCGTTAACATACTGACGGATAATATCTTAACAAACTACACATTTTGCCTCACATGCTTAATATCCTGAACAGCAGAATTGTTGTAGTTTGGACTTTGCGAATAAAGAGAGAAAACCTGCACTTAAGATTTTTCACAGTGTTTTGTATTTGTGTTTTGCAGAATTTCTGTATCGTGATATTATTGGTATCGTGAGCCGTGTATCATATCGTATCATGAGGTACTCTATAATTCCCACCCCTACTTCACACTATAACTCAATATATTTTTGACTTAATCTCACTCCATTTTTTTATTCTTATATATTTTCTTGTCTTCATCTTAGTCTTTGTCCTCTGTCATGGTCTTGATCATTGTCTTTGCCCATGTCTCCTCCTTCTTGATCTTCTAAATTAAACCTTGTTGATCAATATAAAGTACACTTTTCCTCAAACTCAGTAAAGTATACCCTCTGTGGGCCGTAGATGTCTGTCTAAAATTGACGATCTATCAAGTAGATGCTGAGATATTTAAGTCTGGATCAAAGTGTTGGTCTGACCAACCACTGTCATCCCTTGAACCACATTATAGCGTGGGTAAAAACACAATTAGTACATACCCACAGCACTGGTCAGAGCATTGTTTTGAACAGCACAGCTAACATATTCTTATTGAGGTCAAATGCCACAGGTTTTGGCCTTAGCACACAGACAGACACAAACACTCCCTCTTATTGTTGGTTTAGAGTCTGCAGTCCTCCTGACCTGCATGTCTATGGACCGTGGGAGGAAATTTAAGTGAGCTCAGTGAGAAAATTCAAACTGCACACAGAACAGCCCCCGGCTTGGACCTTCTTGGTACAGGGCAACAGTGCTAATGACTGATGTACTGTGCTCCAGATGCACCGTACTAGAGGCTTGAATACAATTTAGATAAAACAAGTGCAAACTGGTTACCTAACATTAAATCCACTGGGGAAATGTCTGTGGTAATTGCAGATATTAGCACTATATTTGATAATGTAAGTTAAACCAGAAAGTGTGGTATTGTATGATTTACTCCAGCAATACTAATGAATCATGGGACAAAACTGCAAATCCTGTCTACAAGTTTTCATAGCGAATTTTAGATTAATAAATCTCGGATGAGACAGATATGTACATTTCTATATGCACATTAGCATATTAAACCACTGCTTTTGTCTAAAAGTAAGTGTCCCTGTACATTAATGATGAAGGTCAAGATTTTTATTATTAAATAAACCCCAGAGCTTGCCGATCTCTTCTCTCACAGTGAAGGCAAGTTACTCCATATAAATCTGCAGCTGTCTGACAGTTTCACCTTCACTTGGATGTTAGAACGTTTACTAATTGCTCCATTGATTTTATTTATTGATCACTAAAATTGACAGTCTGTCAATGAACTTCTATATCTCATTCAGATGCTGTGAGTCACACAAAGAGGATTGTTAATCTTTGTTAAAATGATTCGATTGTTAGGAACAGCAAAAATTGCTGTAATTGTAATGGTTAAATGATACTTCTATATATTTTGCATGTGTATATAAAAGTAGAATTTCAATTTAGGTTCTAAAAATCCAACAAAAACAATAAAAAGAGGGCACATATTGCACAGTTAACACACTTACTTCATCCAGTGACTGGTAAATTTAAATCAAGTTATATAGTTTTTAAGAGACACCTGTTATATTAGTCTTATGATACTAATTTATATACATGTATATCTACATCTGATTTAAAGTGTGAATACATGTGCACAGCCTAGTTACATGTATTGAACTCATTCATTTTGTTTTACTTGCATTATTGTGATATAAAACTGGTATAATTTGTGCTATACAAAGAAATTTCATAATCCTTTGAAAAGTTCTTACATTACAGCAAAGCTACATAAACATAAAAAATAAAGTTCTTAATTTTAAAAAGTTGACTTTTTCCAGAAAACACCCCAGAGGGTTTTCTCCTGAGAGCCACTCATCAATCAATTTTGCTGTAAAGTTTCCGGCTTGGTCACGGTGCAGTGAGAGTTGAAGCTGCAGGCTAATGTGCCACCAAACTCTCACTGAAAACCGGGAGGCAAAATAAGACCCTCCGTTCCCACTTCCCTGCAATCATTTTCAGCCCGGAAACAGAACAGGTGGCACATGGCTCCCAGGAGACATGGTGACAACCAGGAAAACAAATGTTGAGCCTACTTGAGTGGTAGAGTCTGGCTGGCAAATAAATATGCTTGGGCTTGCTTCCATGATCAATGAATGGTTTCAGGGGGGAAATCCGCATGTAAGAGAGTAAAAAGCCTGGTACATAACACAAGGTAATTCCCATTTGAAAGTGAAATGGCTCCTGCCACAAACTGTGCTCATTTGGCATTCCCCAGCACCACCCCCCACCCCCACGCCGATACTGTTGCGCTTGCTGCGAGTCCCTTGGGAGACAGTTGTTTTTGCAGTCATGTTTACTTTGTGAGGAATACTTCCAAAGGCTAGATACATCAGTACTGTACATGCTCATTTGCAAAACATATGAGACAGGCAACCTGTTGTCTTTCGTTTGTAAGTTGTAAAATATGCAGTGATTATAGAAGCAGTAGGACTGACTTCTCTAAATATGTAAGGCATATTACATTCCTTTGTTTCTCATCAAGGGCATGCTGGATCTTAATTACTTGGTATTTACCTTGGTGACTTGATATTCCATGTTTATATTAACTTGCCTATTATATGAAATTGGAAGTAAACCAATGAGGTGGATTGAATCCAAAATTACACTTTTATTTAACTTCCCTATTAAATGAATGTAGGCTTTGAGGGGGAAAAACTGGATTAATCTGTTGTTATCTGGGTCGTTTAAACTGCTGGGTGGAGAAACAAATGACAGAAAATGTACAATAATCAAGTACTACAGTCCATAGTTTTAAGTCCCTTATGCAGAATATTTGAAAATGTTATATTTGTAAAAGTAGATCTCACAGATCTGCCCCAGGGTGTATGGGAATGGAGGGTTAAAAAACAACACAGACTATACCAAGTTTCCACTGAGTTCGCATGCCATCAGAATACACACCACATGGGGTCTTTCAAGCGTATAAATACTCCTTTTGTGAAGCTTGCAATGCTCAGTTTTTGTTGACACTGTGAGAGGATTATTTCAACCCAATTTCAACTCAAGGTCCACTACAAACTCAACCCCTAATGACGACTGTATGATCTGCTTTAAAGCTTTGAGGTTGAGAAAAAAAAAAAAAAAAAACATTATTCCAATTATTTCACTTTTTGAATGCTATCATAATGATTTGTAAAATATAATAAAAACTTGGGCTGTAAAGTGTAAGAAACTTTAGTAACTTGGTGAAGCTGTTTTATTACATTATACATGTATTTATTATTTTTCACATGACTGATACTTTGACTCAGGGAGAAAAACAAAAGCATTAGGTAGTAGTAGGCCTCTCATCCCTTAGATGTTAATGCTATGTAATATATTCCTATTCATATTGTTCAAGGCTGCCTCCAAAGTAACCACTCAAGCCCATTGGGCAGACCTCTTAAGTCATTGTTAATTAAGTCAGCACTGATGCTTACTTTGGCTTAGAGAGAGTGTGAGTGCACTTTTGGTCCACTCAAGGCAAGGCTTATAAAATGTAGCTTGAATGGCACCACGTGAGGCCAAAACAAGTGGTTGTCATGCCTAAGAGCACAGAGTTTTCCCCATTCTCTACCCCCACAAGGGAGGGAACATTGCATCTTTGTTCCAAATTAGCCTGTTTGTAAGTACAGCACTTGGTAGGCCTGCATCCCCCGACCCATGACAGCTCACTTCACTCACTGGTTATTTGCTTAGCACTGAGAAGAGAGATGTGACAGAGTCGCCTTGGCATGTTACAGTGTTGGTGTGCTGTTGAGATATGCATATGCCAGATATACCACCCACCACCTTGTGTTTGGCAGGCAAGATAGGCGAGTTTCCAGCTGATCTACTGCATGATGAGATATGCCACTTACATGTCTTGGTGTCTTGTTGCATCAATATCACAGCAGGTGGTGGGATTATCACCATAGAGTCCTGTAAGAAAGCCTTTATGGTGTAGAAAGTGTACGGTACTAGACCCATGCAAGACATCCAGCTGTTCTAATGTACTGATGTTTTTCGGCATTATCATTACAAGGCCTAAAATTGGGTCCCTGCGTGCAGGGAGTATATTAGTTAGGCTATTATCTGAAGGCATTGGGGGTGCGCTACTGCTAGCGTCATAGTCAGGTGCTGGGACCAGAAGCAGACAATATCTGCACAGGGATCAACAATAGCAAACAACTGCAACCGTGGCAGTTGGCTTTGTCAAAGAGGGGAGAAGTCGCAGCAACCACTAAGGTCATCAAGCAGGGTTCTTGCCACTGATGCGGGACTGGCAGTTGAAGGTTGACCATGGAAGGCAATGCAACATCCCAGAAACCACACTTAGTCCAGACCACACATGGCCCTGATGCCTGAAGACAAGTGGTCCTGCTGGAACTCACAGTCCCTTGGACAAACAAGATGGAGGAGGCCTCCAGAAGGAAAAAAAAGCCAAGTACGTAGACCTTATTGCTGGAGCCAAGGATGGTGTGTGCTCATCGAGGTTGGTTGCACAGGCTTTTCCGGCCAATCCCTATGCAGGGCCTTCAAGCTCCTTGGCATTACAGGACTGTACAGGAAGAAAGCCATCAGGAACATCACTGATGGCACAGAAAATGCATCAAGATGGCTGTGGATCAGGGGTAACCCTTGGACCACATGAGATACTTGGGCATGCTGGGATCTGATAAATCATGGCAGGTTTGCCTGGGTGAGGGTGTCTGATGTTAAAAGACTTAAACACCTGATGATCTTTGGTTACATCACTGATGTGTGTACGTGTGTCGTATAAGTAATGTTTACGTCTCCCAGTACTTTTGTCCAAATAGCCTTGTGTAAGTCAAATGGTTAGTATGTTATTAGGAAATAAAACAAGCCTTTCACTTGTGTCGTGGCATTTGTGTAACCTCAAACACAGCACGATTTTCTGGGTCTTAATGAGTAAGTTATCTTTCTAAATATGGCTTGCTTCCACCAAGCTCTCTTGGGCACCTCATTTTTGAGGCGCCATATTCATTGTACATCCTTGTTAATTTCCCCCCAGGTTCAGCCCCATATTCTGCCTGTTGGCTAGGTGAGGGCATTTTTCAAGACCTAGGCTAATTGTCGAAGGTAATTCTTATATTATTTGTTTTATCACCCCAACCAAGTGCTGTGAAGTAAATATCTCCCCAAACACACCCAAACCATTTCACATCTAAATCTGAATTAATCATGTCTAATTAGACAATTATGCATTTATTCTCTTTTGCAGTCAAGCAATCAAGGTCCAATTAGTGAGATCAGACAAATATATACATCTAATTGCTGGAAAATATTGAAGTATTCTTAAATCCAGGTTTGCTTTTCGAAGTGTGTGCATCTAGTCAGGAGGATCCTGTTTAGAGTAACACAATCACATTTTCAAATTGAGCTTATGCTCTTTGCCTCGAGGTCTTTCATCCTGTTCATTCAAAGCCTTCCAAATCACTCTTCATGAGTCTTTGCTCCAAACTCACTCCAACTCATTTTTAATAGCAAGCCAAAATGTGTTTGCTTTTACGCCAGGAATAAAGTCATTTCTCAGGTATTGATTTGTTTAAATGGTGAATTTTGCATTTTCTAAGAAATTGTTTGGTTTCTTTATCTCCCAAATCTCAAACCTATTCCCCTTTGCTTTCTGCTTCCATATTATTTACTCCAATCACATTTGTTTACCTCATCTTATCTCTGTATTCTTTCCCCCTAACCTCCAACCCCCTAAAAATAAGGCATCTAAAGCGTCACAGGCATACGATAAAATATGTAAAATCATTGAGTGATTAAATACTAAACTTATGCCACGATCTTGACCTGTAATCTTTTTTTTTTTGAAAAGTCTCCACATTGGTAATTTATAAATGTGCGCAGAGTCTGCCACCTCAGACAGATCTTCATTTGTGATAATAATAATAGTAATATAAAGTTGGATAAACAAATTAGTCGATTGACAGAATTTAATCAACAAAAATACCAAACATTCCATAGTTGCAACTTCCCCATTGTGAGGATTTTCTGCTTTTCCTTGACTGAAAAGATACTAAATTTGGCTGGACAAAACAATAATTTAGATTTCGTCACCTTGGGTACTGGAAAATTTTGATAGGCATTTTTTCACAATTAATTTCATTTGATCTTGGAAATAATGGTTAGATGCAAAACAAAAATTAAGTGGGCTGCATTTTGGGTAATTGGCCCAACTATCATCCACCATCTTAGAAGTGGGTCAGTCAGGCACAGGATTGTTTGTTATGCCGTGTGCCATCGGTATGCTTTCTGGAGTGTCCCAGCTTTTATGAGGTGTTTTAATCTCAAGAGATCGTTGTGGTTAAACAAAGGCTACAGAAACTCATTTAGTGATGCAAGAGATTTGCCTTTCTTCATCAGCCACCTTCTTACTATGATTTTCTGCCTATTTGGACATAAACCAAACCCAAACATTACTAGCAACACCTTGGTGTTACAGTGGAGTCATATAATTCAATGGTAATATCAATAAATACTGATTAATGCAGCTTTAAGTAAAGGAAAACAAAACAAGTCAATCCAATAATCCAAGGAAAGGCTACAACAAATGTGGCTGGGGCCTTGTAAGTTGGACTAATCGATGGGAATTTTGAGAGAATCAAAAGGTGGGCGAGGAGGTCGGAGCATCTCAAGAACAAATTGATTTCCAGGCGCCTTTGAAAAATTGAGGTTAGTATTGAGAGTCAACAGTGTCAAACGCAAGGCACAGCTCATGGGATTAATACCTGTCCTTCCTTCCTGAAGCAAATGGCAT